>NW_023365881.1:90444-95855 GCF_000003815.2 Branchiostoma floridae
CTAGTAGCGACGACCCATGCACGCCCGAACATATTTTGCAGCCCCGTGAGCCCCGAAGACGCAAGCCGTCGCATGGGAGTTCTGGAGAAATTTTGAAACCAGGACACTTTAAATTCCATTTCCTGCATTTGAGGTAAATATTTTGCTGGAAAACAAAGCTAAGTTTGATAATGATATTTCTACTAGTATAAAGGGTCGTGGGTGACGACACCCCGGCAACATTTTTCCACCATGTCCAGTGCCAAAGGCGCGAGTCCTCGCAAAGGAGGCTAGGTCCTTTAAAATTATAAAATCTGGACCCTCTGAAACGTCATTTCCTGCATTTCAGGGGCAAATTTTGCCAGTTGACTAGCAAGATTTGGCGAAATTTCCATTATTGAAAATATACACAAGGGTTTCAGCTTGATTTTGTGTGTTTCAGCTTATTTTTTGTGGTAGCGATAACGTCCGTCGTCGGAGACACTCTGCTTTCACGCAAGCACGCTGCCACGCTTCGCATTTTGATCTGCACCCTGATCCCACCAGACCCTAATATCTGTTAGGTCATATCAATTGTATTGCCTTCCTTCTTTGTCATATTTGTTTGCGACAATAATGATCTTAAAAAGGTATGTGTTTTTGAATAAACTGTGTGTATAAGAAGCGTCTGTTGTACATACTAATGTAATGTGTAAATAGAGCTTTAGGATAGTATTGTACTGACATAATCCTAGTATAGATATAAATCTCTGTGTCCGGGAGAACTTTTGTCTGGTGTGAAAATAAAACTCCCAGTGTTTGATGCCCCAAAACTGCCTCAGTATTTTCAGACAGGCGCAGATGACCCACTTTCAGCCTAATCAAAATGATGAGGTGCCCTTGGCAAAAGTGCCTGCAGAAATGTTTTTTTTTGGACTATGTTTCAATTTTGGAGGTGCATATCATAGGTTAGGGTTGTAGCCTCTATATTGTGTTGAAAAAAAAAAGGTTTTAAGTGATATTTGTGGTTGCAGTAGGCTTTAGAAGTTAGGTGTTTTGGTGTTTACAGGCAGTGAAAGGGGGTGAAAATGACACCACATAGTTTTGATCCCGTATTACATAATTCCGCCGTCAAAATTTTGTCGTCAAATTACTCTTTACATGCCGGACAACTATGCCAATGTGAGTTTTTCATGTTCTAAAACTCAGGGAGGTGATTTTTGACAGCCTCCTTCTGCCATGATTCCCATAGGCTAGTATTGCCCCCCTCCCCACCCATCCGCAGATGATCGCAAATTATATCTTCAAGATAGATAAAGAGTTCCATTCACGACTCTTTAAACAAAGACAAAGACTTCATAAGGCGGTTGACACTCTTACCTCGTCCGTGTTGTCTGGAAGTACCGTAAAAAACCGCGTCTTTCGTACTGGAACAAACACTGCAGTCCTCACATCCGGTTTGGCGAAAGTCAAAGGTCAGAGGTCATAGACACCTGATTACCTCAGCTCGTGACCTCAGTAACAGATTGCAGATTGACGGAGTTACGCTAGGAATAAATGTGTAGTAAAATGGCGATACATACATACTTTGCATTATCCAAGTCTTTTTGAGGATGGCAATTACTAGTAGTGTTAATCGTGATTGCAATACACTGATGTTACCCTTTCTGTTACATCAGTTGACGTATTCAATATAATGGAAGTTTATTTGCAAGTTCTTACCAAATGGCTAATTGCCAGTTATTCAATATATGCTATTGTCACTTCAAGAAACAATTGTACGTGAATTCAGAACGAAAATTCCTTCCTTATCTTTTACAGTATAACAATAAAGTAGAATCAATCAAATGTAGTCGTTTACATCAAATCTATAATAAAACATTTATTCCTCAAAACTGAACATAAATGTTAGTGTACCCCCACAATTCATGCTCAAAGAAATTAATGGTTAAAAAATATGTTTTCACATTGCATTGTTGATACCAACAAAAGAAAACCGATATCGAAGGTCCTCCCGGATTGCTGGGCGATTATGAACAAAATTGTTACACGTTTCAGTCATAAAGCTGATTACTGTTAAAACTCGCAGAAAACTCCCCATATTCGCTGTATATACAAATTGCTTATTGCATTACATCATAGAATACAATTGCATATAAGCTGCAGACACACATTGCATACTGTATTACATCATAGAATACAACAATTCGTGTACGAGTAGTGCATTTAATAGATATATACTTGTCCAAATTTTAACGTGTCAAAAACGTGTGTTAGCGCCAACGCTGAAGCTGGATAACAAATAAGTTCACCGAGACTCAAACGTTGAGAAATATGACATTATGTTATATTCTAGACTCATGCTAATAAAGACTTACATAAAGCCTGTACTGATAAACATATTTTGCAATATCTTCTAACACGTCTATTCTTTATCAGATAAGAGGTCACAATTCTTTTTTTCAACAACAAGAGAAGACTTGGTCCAAGGAAAATACTACCCTACAGCTTCATAAACTATGAAAGCTCCGGGACTGGAAAGTATGTTGTAAGACTTAAGTTTCCATCTTTCTGGCGTTGCAGAAGGATAAAATTTTCCCTGATTGACCCTATCATGTAAATTAGAACAAAAAGTCAGTAACACTTGGGTCAGATGTTACTAACGTTTTTTTTTTTCTAAATGGACACACAACCTGAATTTCTAAGCGGCGAAACAGTCAGCTTGCTCTGATTTGAAAATCAGCTTGCAGGCCGAGTTGAGCTTTTATGAAGAAATAAAGGTTCAAACTAACAATGTGTGTTGCCCTGTACCCACACTCCCCAAGGCTTCTCACAAGTGTGTTTTGTTACATGGATGTTCAAATAGGATTTCCGTGCTGCAGAATAGTCACACTGGTCACACTTGTAGAATCTATATGCAGCGTGAGTTTTGATATATTCAGACAATTAATTCTTTGTGGCTGCCCTGTGACTGGTCACACATGTAGGGTTTCTCTAGGGTATGTTCTCTCAAGTGGTCATCCAAATAGGATTTCCGTGCTGCAGAAAAGTCACACTGGTCACACTTGTTGGGTTTTTCACCTGTGTGGGTTCTTACATGTTTGGTGAGGTCTGACTTGTGAGCTGTCCTGTACCCGCACTCCCCGCACATGTAGGGTTTCTCTCCGGTGTGTTTTGCTAGATGAATATCCAAACTGTACTTATGTGCAGCAGAATAGTCACACTGGTCACACTTGTAGGGTTTCTCCCCTGTATGAGTTCTCATGTGGTTAGATAAGGAAGATTTTTGATTTGTCCTGTACCCACACTCCCCACACATATATGGTTTCTCACCGATGTGTTTCTCTACATGTTGGTGTAAAGTGGATTTCCTTGTTGCAGAATAGTCACACTGGTCACACTTGAAGGGTTTTCCCCCGGTATGAGTTCTCATATGCTTGGATAAGTTAGACTTGCAAGCTGCCCTGTACCCACACTCGCCACACATGTAGGGCTTTTCACCTGTGTGTCTGGCTAGATGTAGGTCCAAATGGGACTTCCGTGCAGCAGAATAGTCACACTGGTCACACTTGTAGGGTTTGTTTCCAGTGTGTCTTGCCAGATGAATGTTGAAACTGGATTTTTGTGTAGTAGAATAGTCACATTGGTCACACTTGTAGAGTTTCTCTCCTGTATGGCGCTTCACATGAGCTGATAAGGTAGATTTTCGTGCTGCAGAATAGTCACACAGGTCACACTTGTAGGGTTTTTCCCCTGTGTGAGTCTTCATATGTCGGGATAAGCTAGCCCTTAGAGCTGTCCTGTACCCACACTCCCCACACATGTAGGGCTTTTGACCAGTGTGTTTTGTCATGTGGTCATCCAAAGTGGATTGCTCTGCTGCAGAATAGTCACACTGGTCACACTTGTAGGGCTTTTCTCCAGTATGTGTTCTCATATGTCTTAATAAGGTAGATTTCCGAGTTGTCCTGAACCCACACTCACCACACATATAAGGTTTCTCACCGGTGTGTTTTGTTAGGTGTCGGACCAAATTAAATTTTTGTGCAGCAGAATAATCACACTGGTCACACTTGTAGGGTTTTTCTCCAGTATGGATTCTTATATGTCTGGATAAGTCAGACTTCAGAGATGTTCTGTAGCCACACTCCTCACACATGTAGGGTTTCTCTCCAGTGTGTTTTACTAGATGTCGGTCCAAATCACATTTTTGTGCAGCAGAATAATCACACTGGTCACACTTGTAGGGTTTTTCTCCAGTATGTTTTGCCAGATGAATCTCCAAACTGAACTTACGTCCTGTAGAATAGTCACACTGGTGACACTTGTAGGGTTTTTCACCAGTATGGGTTCGCATATGTTCGTATAAGGTATATTTCCGAGCTGTCCTGTACCCACACTCCCCACACATGTATGGTTTGTTACCAGCGTGTTTTGCTAGATGCTTGTCCAGAGTAGATTTCAGTGCTGCAGAATAGTCACACTTCCCAGCCATGTAGGGTTTCTCACCGGTGTGTTTTGTCAGATGCTTGTCCAAATGGGATTTCCGTGCTGTCGCATAGTCACACTGGTCACACTTGTAGGGCTTTTCTCCTTCTGTCTCGTCCCCAGGATGGCCAGGACGCAAACCTCCAGTCTCGTTCCCCGAGTACCCAGGATGCAGACCTCCAGTAGAGCCTCCACATCTGGGACTGGCCATTCCTTTTCTGTTGAGTGACAACAAATGGTAGAAGGAAAATCAGGGCTCGAAATCATTTTGGGGATTAGGTGCACTGGTGCACCCAACCTAGAAAATTGGGTACACCAAAAATATTTTGGGTGCACCATATAAGATAAAGTTGAATATCAGAATAAAATAATTGCAAACCTACTAAGTAATTTGAACGCTAGTAATTTGAACGAGCCCTTCAGAAATCGGAACAGGGATAGTTGATTTGACATTATCACGCTGTTTCTAAGGTCTCATAACACAGTATTAATACGCGACCCCCGTCCCCAAAAGTAGTACGGGTTAAAATAGTTCCCCGCAGAACTGGCAAAGGCCGTAGTTATTCTTGCGTGTACAACATCGAGGTGGAGTCTGTGGTGAATAGTAGAGGAATACATCGGTGTTCATACTATATAAGTTGAATCACGCTGCTTTTTCGGCCGGCGGGAATTTGCGCCTTGATATGTTACCGGCACTTCCTGTTCGCCGCCTGCAGTTCCATGACCTCCGCTGGGGGTCAAATCAAAGTGTCTATTACAAAGAAACGAGCCGGCAAAGCTATGCTCATTTTCAGATATTTTGTAGTCTGTACCCTCAACTTCAACATATTAAATTCTTGTAAATTGTATCTGCACCCTACTATTGATTTTGAGTCGTCGAACCACCTTACTTTGGGGTCCTTAACCATGTAAATCCCCATAGGCGAAAAACTGTGTTCTGAGACCTCTAACATCCAGGAATGTAA
>NW_023365881.1:111276-117117 GCF_000003815.2 Branchiostoma floridae
AGAGAAAGGATCTTCCTGCTTTTGGCCAGAGGCAGGTGATTACAAGTTTAGAAATCTAGTCACTGATGGTCGAAATTGAATAAATTGGATTTTCCCTTTTAAATTGGATCGTGTTATACTTCATGGAAAGGGACAATTGTACGTGAATTCAGTACGCAAATCTCTCTCTTTACAGTATATCAATAATGTGGAATCAATTTAAGGTACTCGTACACATCAAATCTATAATGAAAAATTTATTCCTCAAAACTTAACATGAATGTTAGTGTATCTCACAACTCATGCTCAGAGAAATTAATGGTTAAAAAGTTAGTTTTCATATTGTTGATACTAACAAAAGGAAACAGGTATTGAAGGTCCTCCCAGTTTGCTGAGCGATTATGAACAAAATTGTTACACGTTTCAATCATAAAGCAGAGTACTGTCAAAACTCACAGAAAAGTCCCCACATACAGCTGTATATACTTATTGCTTATTACATTACCCCATAGAATACAATAATTCATGTAACAGTAGACCATATAATAGTGGATGCATGTTTGTCCAAACATGAATAGACATATATAACGTACGTTAGTGCTAATACTGGATATCAAATAGTGCGCAAAGACGCAAACGTCAAAAATGATAATTTGTTACATTCTACATTAATGTTAATAAGGATTTAGCCAAAGTGTCCAATGAGACAAATGTTATCATCTAAGCTATCATATACCAAATACATTTCATAAACCAAGTTAGTTTTATATGCTTTACACTCATCACTCATCGCCGAGTCCATTTGATCTTGAATTGATCCTCCGCCAGGATGTGAAGAAGAACACTCATCACTCATCGCCGAGTCCATTGATCATGAAATAATTGATCCTCCGCCAGAATGTGAAGAAGAAGAACACCCATCATACATGTGGGATTCCTTTCCAGTTGGCTTTCTCAAGTGGTCATCGAAAATGGGATTTAAGTCAAGCGTAATAAAAAATTTTAAGTAAATCGTGCAATGACACACTTCTACCCTAAGCTAAGAGGGGACAATTCTTCGCGAGAACAACAAAAGAATTTTGATCCAAGGCAAAATCGGACTTACAGTATGTCCTAAAGCATGTATGAACAAAAATTATCATCTAAGCTACCACATATCAATTACATTACTCAAATCAAGTAAGTTTTATATGCTTTGCACTCTTCAATTGTTTTTCTTATATAGTTATGTAAAAAAATGGAATTCGGTGCTGCTGTGCAGACTAGTCCACTGGTCACAGGCATTTATCCGGTGTGAGTTTTGATATGTACAGACAATTCGTTTCTTGTAGCTGCCCTGTACTCGCATTTATCACACATGTAGGGTTTCTCCTGGGTATGCTCTATCAGGTGATCATCTAAGTAAGATTTCCTTGTTGCAGAATAGTCACACTGGTCACACTTGTAGGGTTTTTCTCCTGTGTGAGTTTTCATGTGTTGGGATAAGTATGACTTTCTACTTGTCCTGTACCCACACTCCCCACACATGTAGGGTTTGTCACCAGTATGTTTTGTTAGATGTTGGTCCAAATGGGATTTCTGTGCAGCAGAATAGTCACACTGGTCACACTTGTACGGTTTTTCACCGGTATGGATTCTCATATGTTTGGATAAGTCAGACTTGCGAGCTGTCCTGAACCCACACTCCCCACACATGTAGGGTTTCTCACCGGTGTGTTTTATCATGTGGTCATCCAAAGTTGATTTCCGTGCAGCAGAATAGTCACACTGGTCACATTTGTAGGGTTTTTCACTGGTATGAGTTCTCATATGTCTGGATAACACAGCACGAAAACAACTTTTTAAGCAAAGTTTTAGAGATACGTATAAAGCCCTTAAAGGCGGAGAAATATTTCAGCAGATTTTAATATCTATCAAAGGCATCGGAAACATACATTTGGTATTTACGGAAGATTTCAGCGTTTGTAAATCTAACTTAATCTGTTGTGTTTCTTTACGTGAATTTTACATGTATTTTAGTATGCCGAAAAGTCAACTTAAATGTCTCAAAAATATTTTCTGTCAAAACGGACAAATACCGTTTCTCTAGATCTGTTACAAAATACATGTTAACCGGCTAAGTCAAATGTAATAAGCCTTTGTCTGGTGTTAGATAAAACATTGCGTCATCTGTTTTATAACAGTGGCAAGATTTACAGTCAAAACTGAAAATTATTGCGCTTTCTGGTACAAAATGTTATGTTTATACCTCAGCAAATACAAATACAATACAATACAAAGTCAAATACAATAATCTTCTGTGTTTTTTTAGCTATTCCGAAAACATTTGACGTATTCAAACTTTCTGTGCGCAAGGTTTAATTCGAACAGGGGAGAACCTCTCACGGTTAGCTTATATGCGCTATTTTACATTATATAAAATGTTGCGTATACCATGGTCAATATTGACCGAAGGATGCCATATATATAATTTATTTCGAACCGTCATTTACGCAAAGAAGAGAAGACCTCCCCCGTTAATATATTTGCCAAGACGTATATGAAATGTTGCGTATTTCATTTGAACATACGACATGTTTATTCTTTGAATCCGCGCAGTTTAAGCGAACTAGGGGAGACCTCCCCCGTTTAGCTTATATGTTGCCAAAACGTATATGAAATGTTGCGTATTTGTTTTGAACATACGACATGTTTAATCTTTGAATCCGCGCAGTTTAAGCGAACTAGGGGAGACCTCCCCCGTTTAGCTTATATGCTGCCAAAACGTATATGAAATGTTGCGTATTTCTGTAAAACATACAACAAGTTTAATCTTTGAATCCTCGCAGTTTAAGCGAACTTCGGGAGACCACCCCCGTTTAGCTTAAATGTTGTCAAGACGTATATGAAATGTTGTGTATTTCTAAAACATACAACAAGTTTACTCTTTGAATCCGCGCAGTTTAAGCGAACTAGGGGAGACCTCCCCCGTTTAGCTTATATGTTGCCAAAACGTATATGAAATGTTGCGTATTTCTGTAAAACATACGACATGTTTAATCTTTGAATCGCGCAGTTTAAGGGAACTAGGGGAGACCTCCCTTGTTTAGCTTATATGTTGCCAAGACGTATATGAAATGTTGCGTATTTCTGTTGAACATACGACATGTTTAATCTTTGAATCCGCGCAGTTTAAGCGAACTAGGGGAGACCTCCCCCGTTTACCTTATATGTTGCCAAGACGTATATGAAATGTTGCGTATTTCTGTTGAACATACGACATGTTTAATCTTTGAATCCGCGTAGCTTAAGCAAACTTGGGGGCACTACCCCCGTTTTATCTATTAGCTAATACCGTCTCAAAGATTTTTTGAAACGTTACCTTTTTCTGCTGAACATACGGCATGTTTGAAGCGCAGTTTCTGCGAACAGGAGGAGACCCTTTCCTTTTTATTTTATACCGCATATATGTTCTGAAATTCCAGGGTCTACATCAGGGTGAGGCCGCCTGTTTTTTTTGTGGCAAGTTGACACTCGAGCTAAGAGACAGTAGAAATCCCGACTACTGCTATGAATATCTCCGCGACTCAACCTCTGCTTGAAGAATAAGGATGTAGTAGGTATAGCGTTTTGTGCAGTGAGTTGTGTTTTCTCTATAAAACGGCAAGCAGTTCTTACTACAGGTAAATGTACGAAATATGTTTATTTCTTTATCTACAAGCAAGCGTCACCCGATTCTATCATTATTATCATGAAGGTTTGTTAATCATGGGGCATGATTTGCGAATACGTTCGGATGATCAGTGCCTTCTTATGGACTGAGGCCGTATGATTAGCGAAGAGTTCGCGCTGGGATAATCAGGAGTCGGGGTCAACAACCCGTGATGCTGACCCAACATGGCGGCGCCCACAGATCGGACAGAAGGTGTGTGGCGGTCGGCGATATGAGCCTGGAAACCCCTTTCCAAGCATATTCATTCCAGGTAACACGTTCAACAGGTAGGTCTTATAATCCAGGCTCCGTTTTTTTCTTCGATAATAAGATTTGCGTGAACCTGTGGTTGGGAAGCAGTAAACTAAATCATATCCATTTTAATGGCGCCAAGGAGGTAAATATATATTATAACCTTCTTGCTAAGTATCGGCTCTAACGGACTTCCCTGACCGGGTAAGACGGATGGTATTTTACATAAGTCTCTTGTCCGAGGATCAAGTATACCGGTAAGTAGCCCTCAGTTTAAATATATAGCGTCGACTAACGTTATCATGGCTAACCGGTAAGGAACAATGTCAGCATGGACAAAATAAAATGCAAGCTTTGGTCTATTAAAAAGCTGGGGCCAATTGCCAATATAATGTTAAGTACCATATACAACATTTGCATGCTTTATGTGATTATGTGAAGAGTTGTTAAGGCATGGACCTTAGGTATAAGTTCAGAATGCCAGAATAGATTCTCAGTTGCAATGATACCCCCCTCCCCCAAACCTGGAGAGTACTGCATTTACAGGGGGTTCTGGACAAGAAGGGCTCAGCTGTTCAGGGCGGGCGAACTGAAATATTAGCTTAAGCTTAAGTACAGGGGCCCCACTCACAACAATCCAAGCAAGGGTTCACATGAAGTATCCACTGTCTATAAAACTGCTTCCAGTCATAATTCCAGAGTATGATACCCTGGGAAAACCTGACCCCAGAGCCGCGCGCAAGGTTTACCGATCTTTGGCACACGCGCCCCCAGAACACCCGCCGCCCAACACCCACCTGCTCGACAATCCAGCTGGCCTCAACTATCACTTGCCTTTCAGAGAAGTAAGTGATAGTCAGGTCCCGGGCTGGCATGAAGTGGGGCCAGCTGGTTGGTAGTGCCTAGTGTGTGGGTGTATAGTTGCGGGCGTGCGTGAAGCAGGCAGGGATCGGTAACTCTTCTTCGTGCCGCTTCTTTGAGTTTGGTTTCCCTGGGTAAGACTATGACTATCTACAATTTTTTACACTGACAGTTCTACCTCATCATGATTGGCTGTTTAAATTTTCTCAGACCATTCATTATTGCTTCAGTTTCATTTTTGGTAAATCTTTCCCCAGGAAATGGGAGTCATAATCCAAACTTGCTGCCGTGATGTGGGGCTGTGTGTTTAGGGCAAGGTGCATGCGTTGTGCAAAATGCAGAAAAATTCTGTTTTAGCTCCTTGTCAGTGGTTGGTTCAAAATTTCTGTCACAGCCTGCTCAAAAATTGGATCAGAATTGTACAATATTACCTTACCATAAACAAAGCTAAGCTGAATGATGAAAACAGCTATTATGCATGGTTTGACTGAGGTGGTTGTACATTGAATGGGTATACATAACTGGTATTTCTGGGTGCACCGATCAGAAAAAAATGAAGGAATGGAAAGAAATCAGGTGACAACAGTTAACCAATTAGAAAATGGTTCTGTCTTCTCAGCAAAACATGTAATTTTGACTGTGCACGTTGAACAGTCAGCAGTCATGCCAAAACAGAAACAGGTTGATAAATGTTGAAGATACATTTCCTTTCTGCATTGTAGTTGATAATGAAAATAAATTTGTTATTCCAAACTATCCAAAGTACAATCTGAACGTATTCTGTAACACTCAAAGAGACCAATACACAATGACATGTAAATGTTTGTCTCACTCTCCATTGTGATACTAGTCTGTACTACTATAAGCAGGCCTGGACTTGAACTTGATCCCCTGGACATGAATCGTGGTGTCATCTAGACTGTGGTGTCCTACTGGCCAAACAGTTAGGGTGTTTGGTCCAGAGCGCAGGGTCCTGGGTTTGAATCCCCTGACATGCCATTCATATTGTGCCTTCGGCACAACACTGATTTCGGGGTAGATTTAACCGCTAGATAGCG
>NW_023365881.1:117217-122669 GCF_000003815.2 Branchiostoma floridae
ACCTCTAGCAAAACGAACATTAGGTTACCAGAGTTACATAATGTATTGCTGAATGGCAGCTGCTCCAGACCCTTCCTATTCAGCCCCACCAATTACAAGCTCCTTGCAATTCAGCTTATGGTGCCAAGAGATCTACTTGTCCGTAATTCAAAACTGTATCTGTTCAATAACATCCTGGACCTGGATTTTCTGTACTACTACTACTAGTACCTGTACCCACCCATGCATGTGCATGGATGTACATGTCCGTATCCAACTTGTATCCCACAGGCTTACAGGCTTTCATCAAATGAATTGAATCCAGTCTTCATGTGCGCCGAGTGCAGCAGTACAGTCTAAAATTCAAATACCAGACTTTGATGTTGGATAGCTGTTGGTACAAGTTTTGTTTGTTGACACTGTGTATTGTGCATCACTCTGGTCCCATCCCTCATGCAGGTCAGATCACCATCCCACCCAAGGGAGTAGCTCAAAATAAATCATAGTTCAATTAGAACACTGTTCTAGTTGGTGTCAGCACAACGATGAAATAATTGCGGTCCTCTGAAGTTGCTAAAATCAAACAAATCAAGAAGGAGAGTCTGTAGGACACATTTCTCTGTGAAGTAAATTATGGTGTTTACGGTTTGTTTTAGATGTTTGATACATGGCAAATGTCAGACTAAACTTAAAAATAATCTTGACAGTGCAAAGACTCAGTCCCATACCCAGACAAATATATGTATCTAATTGCTGTTTCCGTTTTATGTTCTTGTTCATCATAACAAAAGGCACTAACCACGAGTACAGTGTACTAGAGCTAACCCAACATCTGCTTGGATCTTTGAGAGCTGTTTCCTTTAATAAGCCACCAAGGGACAGTAAAACAACACCTGCTTCGAGAAAAGGCTGTAAGTGGGGACCAAGACAAGCAGACTGCATCTCTCTATGAATGTTCCACAATTTTCTGAATATTAGGAGTGTTCTTTGAAAGTAACAGAGTAAGCAAAACAATGTGCATTATCAGTTTGTCACATAGGTACCATTTGCCAAAGTAGTGTGTCATAGTTATCTACCGAACCGATCGTGAGATACATGTCAAGCTGCAAGGAGCACAAACTCAGACAATTTCAAAACCCCTTGTCACGTCAGCATGTGACCTTCCTTTCCAGGAAGTAATTACAGTATACTGTAACAAGTCACTCCTGCAAGGTCTCAGAGAATATTGTGTTCTTATTACCACCATGAAAAATGGAGGTATGAGGTCAGAGGGCCAAAGAAAAACAGTTTCCAGCTTTCACTTTTACAGTTATCTGTCCTTAAAACTTGCAAGCAATTCTGTGCAGTGTGTACAAGTCATGGCCTGGTATCTAACCATGTTATATAACTCCCTAGTCTCTTCTTTTGTATCCTTGCAGATAGGACAAAGGAGACTTGGAGCTATAAAAGGGCTGGATACCAGGCTATTTACTAGTAGTTGTGAAATGCTTGTGGTTAAAGATCAATCAGTGTCATCAGCAACGGAAGGTTCAAGTTAAAGGCAATGTATCTGACTGTAGGTTATTCTGCCAGACATTAATCTCTATGTCTTTGCATTTGTCAGTTTGTTTTCTGAAGTGCAACTCACATGTGCTACGCAATAACTGCATCCATCTTTCTTTTGTTTTGTAAATGGTGTTGCTCAATACAAGGCCAGTGCTGGCCACATTTAAACTAAGGACTGAACTAATTGAAGATGTTAAGGAGATAGCTGTGTACTTGGTGTGGAAATCTAATGTGGGTTGTATTTGTGTGGGAAGCACTCCCCAGAAAGAGAGTTCCACATTTAGTCCAAGGATAGACGCTTTTGCTAAAAGGGGGTATTATTGTACACTTTCCACACAAGAGGTATAACATTTTACTGCACGTGCTTACTTGGCAGTTGCATTCTTTCTTTCTTACTGTGGATGTGTATAATACCATGATATACTGAAGTTGATAGTCCCTACTAGTAAGACATCTATATTTTTACTATAATGCCCCTAGATAAGAGTAACACTTACAGCACAACAGATCTGTGGGTCCTTAAAACTAAAGAGGGAGGTAGCCTGCTGAGGTAGCCACCCTGCTATAGCCTGCCCACCATTTCCAGACACCCTATTACAAGAATCCCTTTCTCAGTTTTTTTAATATCATCTGTAGGAGTTTCACCCACTGAGCCTGGCTGGGCATTCCTTTCTATGATTATATGTGCATGCGGTAAGAAAGAATATTTGGAGCTTAATAATGATAATGATAATAATATTTGTATAGGTGTCAGAACAGTCATACAGGTCTGGACCTAAACAAAAAGTAAACTTTGCTAGAGGTTGAAATAGATGTTAGTATTCATATAAAGATTCCAATTTATCATTTTAAAAGTCATTAAGCTACATCATTATTTTATAGCTTAAAAGATGATTGATCAAACTTGTTAATGTACATGATCTGGTCTGGACCTTACCTAAACCTGTGTACCAGTACACATGTGGTACCCTGACAGTGTTAGTTGGGCTTCGAAACCTGGTGTACTTGAAGTTGAATATTGATATTGTTTGCTTTTTGTTTGAACCTTTGAATTTATTTATTCATGAAAAGCTCAAATCCGCCTGCAGTAATACTATGGCTGTTTTTAACATCTCTTGCAATCAGGTGGAATCTGAAAGTCACTTTTGAATAAGCATAACTTGAATTTGTAAGCTCTACTATTAGTACACCTGTCCAGTAGGTATTGACAGTCACTCTGAGCTGCCAGCTGTACTGCATGGCTACCACCTGTGTCCCTCTAATGGGAATATCCAAAATCTGTGAGGGATTGTAATCCAAAGCAGTGACCCTGTAGTGTACCATTGATCAATATTGACTGAAGAAAGCGATGCATATGTCAAATGCAGATATACCAGCACCTTATAAGGTACAGGGTCTGATTTAGTATTGTCTCAATGGCTGAAATTGTCTATGATGGCTTCCAGAACACAACTAGCAAGAACATTAATGTACAGTCAAACCTGTATTAGCGGCCACCACATGGCCATAGTGGCCACTTTTTGTCGGTCCCTTCGATTCATAATGATTAAGAAATAGGCTTAGCGGCCACCTGTCCAACGCGGCCACGGCCACACGTCCGGTCCCGTCGATACAGAAACACTGCCTATTGCAACCATACAGTGACGATATGTCACCCTGCACCGAGTTTGAAATCGTAGTTTGCAAGGATTTGGAATTCCCAACAGGGTCATTTTGGCGACAGTAGAAGGTATGCATGCCTTGAGCATCAAAATGCAAGTCTTTGTCGGTGAATTTACTGATTGAGACAATATGTTACTTGGTGAGAAAGATTAGTGGGAACTGAAATCATATGTAACTTGCTCGTGGTCAACATTTTCTCTTTAGTGGCCACCTGTCTACAGTGGCCGTATTTCTCCAGTCCCTTGATTGGCCGCTATAGACAGGTTTGACTTTAGTTGTTATGAATGTACCATAGCAGATCGTTGGACTGCGGTACTCCAAGGTGAGACTTGACACTGCAAGTAATATTTGCACATGGCATGTGGGTTTGGAGACTAGTACCACGAAACAACAGTTGTATGGCTTGTTGGACTGGATACATGGTAAGTTATTGTACAGGTAATATTTTCATGTTTCTGTGATACACCATGTAAAGTATCATACTGATAATTTTTTGCATGGTTCTTTGGTCTGGAGACCAGGTCAGGTGCTGTACAACTTAAGACATATATGACTTGTCGGTCTGTATACCAGGTACCGTACAGGTAAGATATTTTGGATTGTAGGTCTGGGCACCAGGTTAGTACTGTATAGGTAACAATGGTGCCATATGCATGGCTTTTTGGTCTGTATACCAGGTATGTACCATACAGGTAACATATTATGGATTGTTGGTAAAGGTGTCCTCTCAATGCACTTGCATCAAGCTTGCGTCTCTGCGGGATTCAAAAGATACTCAACGAATTTCAGAGATAAAGAATGAATTTTCTTACGTTTTGTGTATTTTGTCTTCTAAGTCATACTTTTACGTATTACGCAATATCTAAATTATAAAAAATAGGAGAAAATAACAAAACAGTGACGCAGTGAACAAACCCCGCAGTGACACAAGTACAGTGAGAGGGCACCTTTAGTACCCTTTATCTTCAGGTAACATACGCATGGCTTGTTGGTCTGTATACCTGGTACTTACTGTGCAGGTAACATATGCATGGCTTGTTGGTCTGTATACCTGGTAAGTACTGTGCAGGTAACATACGCATGGCTTGTTGGTCTGTATACCTGGTAAGTACTGTGCAGGTAACATACGCATGGCTTGTTGGTCTGTATACCTGGTAAGTACTGTGCAGGTAACATACGCATGGCTTGTTGGTCTGTATACCTGGTAAGTACTGTGCATGTAACATATGCATGGCTTGTTGGTCTGTATACCTGGTAAGTACCATAGAGGTAACATATGCATGGATTGTTGGTCTGTATATAGCCAGTAAGGTACATGTACCATACAGGTAAAATTTACATAGTTCTTTGATCTAGCTGGACACCAGGTAATATACTGAACAGGTACTAGTAATATTTGTAAGATATTTGGTCTAGAGAATGGTAAAGCATTTTACAGGTTTATCATACAATTTTCAAATCCGAGAACAAGATAAATGCTTATCTCTGCTTATCTCTATAGGTGACTGGACACCATGTGTTTGATCAAAAGTACATCACTGAAAACTTTTCTCTTTCTTTTCAGGGCATTGATGTAAAATGGCAGAAGGAGAGAAGCTCAGATTACACAGCAGGAGTCAGAGATCTTCATACATCACTGTTATCTGTGTATACAGTGGTCAAAGCACCTGTTAGTTGTTAACAACTTTGTTGGTCCGACTGAAGACTACATGTTACATACTTGTAGACAAATATGAAATTGTCAGGTAGATTGGTTAGAACTGTCCTGATGAATTGTAGAATAAGACTTCGTTTGCTCTAGTCATTTAAGTCTCTAAAATTGTATAAAGCATACACGGTGGTAATGATTCGATTCTATATTGAATTTCGCACAATATTTGTATTCTGCTGGTACTAAGTTTACTGTAAGTAATATGCTTCTCCAATAGGAGTGCTGTATATTACAACTATACATTCAATGAATGATAATTTGACCTGCCAAACCTTGTCTATTGTTTCAAATGTTTTTTTTGTGTGCAGCACATACAGGTCATATGCATAGGTTCATTTTTCGATGCCTGATCCTGAAATGTAAATATGTGAATACGTACACTTGCAAGTATTGTATATATATATATATATATATATATATATATATATATGTGTGTAAATACTTACCGTTTGTGATGCCTATTGCTGCAGTACAATGTGAACCACTCAAAATTGACCACCAAAACGTTGGAGTGGAATAAAGCCACTTTAAGGGTCGTAAGAAAAAAGAGTCTCT
>NW_023365881.1:122855-124357 GCF_000003815.2 Branchiostoma floridae
TAATTTGGACCTGTGTAATATCCAAAAATCTGAGTACAAAATACCCAAGGTCAAAAACCTGAATCGAAAAAATAAACTGAACAATGTACAAATACACCCACTAGACATATCTACTCAGAAATCTAGTAGGTAATTTGGCAAAAAAGGGTTTAACAATTTTGTAAGCAAATCTGATTGTCTCAATTAAACTAAATCAGTCTACGTCTACTAACCCTAGAAATTAGGGTTAAGGTTAGAGTTAGCACTTAAACACTCATATCTCCACAACAAAGCACGCAATTTCAAAACGGATTTTAGAGTACAAGTACCCTTTAAAAGACCTTTCTTATCATACCAAGTGTGACCACCTTGAATGCAATATATACCCTAACCCTAGCTATAATCGCCTTGAATACCCTATAGTCCTAACCGATCCCTATCCCTAGAAGTTAGGGTTAGCGCTTAAACACTCATATCTCCACAACAAAGCAAGCAATTTCAAAACGGATTTCAGATTACAAGTACCCACCGAAAGACCTTTCTAATCATACCAAGTTTGACCGCCTTGAATGCACTATATACCCTAACCCTAGCTATAACCGCCTTGAATACCCTATAGTCCTAACCCTAGCCCTATCCCTAGCAATTAGGGTTAGGGTTAGCGCTTAAACACGCATATCTCCACAACAAAGCACGCAATATCAACACGGATTTCAGATTACAAGTACGCACCGAAAGACCTTTCTAATCATACCAAGTTTGACCGCCTTGAATGCACTATATACCCTAACCCTAGCTATAACCGCCTTGAATACACAATAGTCCTAAGTAACTCCTAACCCGATCCCTATCCCTAGCAATTAGGGTTAGGGTTACCGCTTAAACACTCATATCTCCACAACAAAGCACGCAATTTCAAAACGGATTTCAGATTACAAGTAAACGTTAAAAGACCTTTCTAATCATACCAAGTTTGACCACCTTGAATGCAATATATACCCTAACCCTAGCTATAACCGCCTTGAATACCCTATAGTCCTAACCCGATCCCTATCCTTAGCAATTAGGGTTAGGGTTAGCGCTTAAACACGCATATCTCCACAACAAAGCAAGCAATTTCAAAACGGATTTCAGATTACAAGTACGCACCGAAAGACCTTTCTAATCATACCAATTGTGACCGCCTTGAACGCACTATATACCCTAACCCTAGCTATAACCCTAACCCTAACCCTAACCCTAGCCCTAGCTAACCCTAAAAATTAGGGTTAGGGTTAGGGCTTAAACACTCATATCTCCACAACAAAGCAAGCAATTTCAAAACGGATTTCAGATTACAAGTACCCATCAAAAGACCTTTCTAATCATACCAAGTTTGACCACCTTGAATGCAATATATACCCTAACCCTAGCCTAAGTCGGAAGGCACCCTAGCGCTCCGACCGCAATGTAATTTCTAGGTCGATTTGAACCCCACATGACGGGAGAGCGTTTCCTTTATAAACGAAAATAAAGTAATATTT
>NW_023365881.1:124926-127171 GCF_000003815.2 Branchiostoma floridae
AATCAAGTCCTCATTTGCATAATATGTGTATTACTATAAAAATCTTTGCCTGAGCGACCTGCATGCCTAAAATGACGGAAATCCGTTGTTCTTTCCTTCAGTTATACTCTTTGGAATGTCTTGACAAAAACACTCCTGCATTTCCAAAATCACACATTAGGAGATTCAAAACCTACCCTACCTTGTCCTGCCACCCAAACGTCAAGACCTTACCATGTTCGTGATAAGAGATGCATTGAAAAACTAATATAATGGAATATTCTCATTCATCATGCAAATGACCCCCATTTTGCATAATTAATATTTCATTTTGTATATTTAAGCCACCTACATACAATCATTAAAATCCGTTATTTGCAACTTACACCTATCTTGAGTTATCCTTTGTGGATTTTATCTAATACACAAAATGTCCAAACTTACACAACTTCTTCCAGAGGTATCTAATTAACACATCGAGTCCATACCTTGGTCACAACAGAAGATATATGGAAAAAATTGAATTTCCACGGCAGTATCAAAGGAAGATGTCGCTAGGGGGCCAAAAATCGTTCACATCCCACCAACACACTTAGTATCAAACCAATCCATTCAGCCATTCCAACACACTTAGTATCAAACCAATCCATTCAGCCATTCTTGAATTATTTAGACAGACACACACACACACACACACACACACATAAGCGCTAGACTAAGTGAAAATATAACCTCCATGAATATATTATGGAGGTAATAATAATAATATACACAGATGTGCTAGCAAAACATTTTGTTTAATAGAAGAGATACATGTATCATATCAAAAACAAAACTTTAAAGAAATTTGCAATGTCCTTAGATTCGGTGTCACTTGACAACATGACAACTTCAAGACTGTGCATATGGTGGATTTGTTTTCGAGTCCTTACATCACCTTGGTAAGTTAAAACAATCTGATTCATCCTTAAATAAGGAATCTTGATGACTGCTTACCTGCCCTTAAACCATTGACTCATATAGCTAATGACTCACTGTGTTTATCAACACCACTGTTTATTTCATGATGACTTGACTGCAAAGTAAAGATTGACAAATTTAGGGGATCCAATACTTGGAAAAGAAAGGCCAACACTTTTCATACATTTGGATATAATCCTTGCATGTCTTTGCACTTACTGTATGTTTTGTATATGTAATTTGCCACGAAGGAAAATTCATACAGTTACATAATAAACTGATATGGAAAAATAGATAAATCCAAATTATTCAGATTATATTCACACAAAACAAAAGAAAAATAAAAGCTTCTTAACCGTCAATTCCCTGTTCTTGTTACCCCTATCATCATGTGCTTGAGTGGCAGTATTGCTTAGCAAGACTCACACTAGGTCTCAACACATACAATGTCTTACATTGACAGTGACCTCATACATGTGTGTACAGGTTATGGTGAAACGCACGTACTGCACTTTAAACATGAAATTCTGTGATTTAAAATCTATTCACCAGGAACTGCTCATACACCTATTTTTGACAGAACATCTGAAACACACATCCATAAATAGTATAATGATTCTATCCTTCCCTATAGTTACCTTTAATACATTCTAAGGCTGTTCAATATATGGAATATATGGTAAAACACAGAACATCAGAAAGTCACTGATCCTTTTCAATCAGTCATGCTTACAATTACAGTTACTGAAAGCATATATAGTTATGGAATATATTTTTTTTGCAAGTTAAGCATATATAGTTATGGAATATATAATGCAAGTTACTGTAATTACATGCAAAATGGTTTCTCACAACATTGCATTAATGGTGATACATTAGGTATTAGCTGCAACATTTTCTATTACATCTTCAATCCAAAGATTCCCAAAGCATCTGAATCAGATGTATCAATGGCAATGTAACAATTACAAACACAGCACACTGCATATTTTTAATCTATATACACTTCTACCAGTTGCTTAACTTTTCCACAGTACAGACTGTACCTCACTGCATTTTTCTTAATTACTACCGGGACTTAGTTGGTGTTCATGGATGACTCCTCCATGCAGAAACAGGTTAATCCATTTCTGCATAATCAGCTTCTCGTCTGCTGCCATCCCATGTGTACAGATAACACACTGGTGGCCTGACTGGGTTGAGTATCATCAGCACCTATAGCAACAGCAACACAAAAATATATATCAGTTGTGATGGACATGATTCTGGTGAAGGATACGTTAACAGAGACACTGTATTGCATTGT
>NW_023365881.1:127462-128975 GCF_000003815.2 Branchiostoma floridae
ACACACACACACACACCTACCTCCTACCCACACTCCCACCCCAATGCCCCACACACACACACACATACTCTGTACACACACTCACACACAAATGCCCGAGAGAGCACACACACATACACATACACACACTCACAGTCAAACACACAAAAACATGCACATACACAGAGATACACACACATTCACACTCATAGAGTCATATTCATAATGTTTTGATTTGTTTGGTAATACATAATGTATTACATTAAATGTGCTCAAAATACCATCTGTATACTAATTACAAATGTGTTTGATTACTATTAGTTCTTGAAAAGGGTTCTATTGGGTGTATTTTGCTATACTTCTGCACAATAAAGTATATTGGTAGTCATTGTCAAAATAACAGGGATTGGCACTAACACCCATTTCATTTTTAGAAAAAAATAAGTCAACTTAGCAAAGTCCCACTTTGCAATGCTGTTCCATACAGGTGACATGATAACTCAAAATTAGTAAAAATGATGAATAAAAAAAGTTATAGCACAAGTTTTATAATTGGCTCTTATCCTGGTCTTCTTTTACAATAAAAGAGAGTACTGTTTTAGTCTGTTAGTGTTTCTGTAGCTATAGAGTTCTCATGTCATGATGAATATAATGCCTATGGTACAACAAGCTGCAGAGCTGACTGCATGCTTGTAATACAATATTGCACCACACCTAATGGCAATACTCTATCACTCACAGGCACATGTGCTAGAGCCAACATAAAACAACTTTGCTAGGATCTTCAATTCAGGTCTATTATATAGAACATTTAATGTATAAAAGTTGTGACAAGTTAATTAGAGACTCTTTCATACCACTGGATTTACCCTAGAGGTCAGGCACAGGCCCAATGATTGATCCCAAGTTGCCAATTTATTCTTAGTATGAACTGTCAGAATCTGGATTGGCCCTAATGGTCTTCTGGTGAATTCAGTAGATTGAGTACAAACACCCCCTTGGAGCCTGATTCAGACAGTTAACATTGATACCAGTATTCGTGAACAGGACTGGACCATCCTGTGCCTGGGTGTTACCTATTGCACAGTAATTGATTCAAAGTTGATGAATGATATGAAATATCAGCTCGGCTAATTATCATTAGTGCTTCATGACAGGTGCAAAAATAATATAGAGTACACACAATGTAAGAAGTGATGTGATCTGGCCATGAATGAACAAGTGGTGTGTTCAATGTCAAGTGTATCATGGGTTACTAACAAAATGGATTATGTTTAGCTAAAAGTTTCCAGCATTTTGACTATATTGCTTACTTTTGATATTTTAAAAAGAAACTATGCTTATAGATGGGAATTATCCAATAAAGTAATATGATATTTCTCATGGAAAATGCAATTCCTAATCATAACATCTGGTATAGGATGATATTCTGCTTTCATTGACCACAACCAAAGTTTTTGTAACCTGCCTATAGATGTGCATCCTATTACTACTTTCCTCTGGGACAATAATGACTGGTTACTTCTCACCATAA
>NW_023365881.1:129075-130092 GCF_000003815.2 Branchiostoma floridae
CATGAACATATGAAAACTTTGGGACTGCAATCGTCTACTCAGCAGATTAGATCCACCTAACTCGTACTGATAGTGATATGCCACCTACATGTATATGCATGTACAAGTTTGTAAAATCCTACCTAAAAGGACTTGGAGGTCAAGGGACTAGGTAGGTAGGTAGGTAAAAGGGCCCGGTAAAAGGACATACGTAGTACATGAGCAGTTAAAAAAAATGGTATCAGTCAAAAGAACTTCAGAATCTATTTCTTCGTATATATTTGGGGTGAAACACACAAAGCGCAAAAAATTCAGTGCGCCAATCAAAAACCTTTCACAAAAATGCCTTTATTGTGAGATTGAAGTGGTCAGAAAGGATACCAGACTAAACTTAAGTACTGTATGGTATAATTCTGAAACCAAAGTATGGTATATTGAACAACATATTCATTTCATTCAACAACATTCAACAATATATTCATTTCATACAACATATTATTCATATTTGTTCCTAAACACCTTCTTTGACTTAATCAGTTAATGGAACTGACTTTGTTATTGTACTACATAAGTATCTGTTTCATAATATGTTGCAATTTACAACAGTTTGCTAATTTCTCAGCTACTTTGGACAGCTGAAAGTTGATGCATCGAATTCGGATGTCATCCATATAATCAAATCAACAGACATGTACATATAGCCTGAGTGCATGTATACATACCCAGTATTTCGAGCCCAGGGATTATCTTATGATTTATCATAATAATCATATTGACCCTAACTCTGGCTTTCCACGTTTTTCTGCAAAGTTGAGTTTCAGCTGTGAAACAGTGTCAAAAGTTAATGTCCCTGCATAGACTATGGAAATTAGTGACCAGTCAGTTGGTAGTGGGGGAGTCATTTATCATAAGGGTATTTGAATGAACTAGCTAGGGATGTGTAACTACATGTAGATGTACTATCAGGTACTGGTACAGTAATCAGTTACAGAGGTTTAGGTACAAGTCCAGAGCTGGATGGAATCCGTGTAAGATTGA
>NW_023365881.1:130392-132170 GCF_000003815.2 Branchiostoma floridae
GTATATAGCAAGATCAATAACTGATACATTTGTTGTATAGGGGAAGAAAGGAGTTTCAAGGGTGTGGGCATGGGGAACTGACATGAATATCACAACTGAGTTAGACAATAAGCATACCTCCAATGGAGTTTCTGGCTTGTTCTCATTATATATAGCGATTTTAGGTTTGAAATTGCCTGATTTGGGTGACAGGTAGGAACCACCTTACACAGTGTACGAAAGCAATGAGTGAGCCAAGGAGGTAAAAAAAAAACCCTCCTTGGTGCCATCTGAGTGACATCATCTGTCAGGGCCTCAGCCAATCTGGCTTTATAATATATACCTGCCAAACTATTAGTATTAGAACTTCTGTGTTAGACTAGATTTGTGATACTTTTATGTATATACATGTTTTGACTTGTTGTGACCTGTACCTAGCTCGGTTGGGCAAAACTGTACAATATAGGTCTTCATTCGTTCATTCATTAAAAATCCTGGGAAGTGAAATGTCACATTTTTGGCTGATATCTCAATACTTCATATCAGTGGCCTTTTTTTCCCCATGGCTATAAATTTTTTTCCCCCATGGCTATAAATTTTTTTTCCCCATGGCTACAAATTCCAAGCCATCAATAATAGAGATGTGGTGAATCATAAAACACAATAGGTGATGTGGACAATGAAGAAAGCAACTTGGTGTTGCCTATAACTGTCTCCATATCGAAGTCATAAATCCTGGCAACAGCATTTTGTATATTGTTTAAGTGAGAACAGGATTCCTATCAATTATCATTTCAACAAACTTAGCATTTGAAGTAAACTATCATAATAACAGTCACAGATTTGCTCAAGGATTAAGCAGACAATTAAAGTTTAAACATCAATATTACAATGTATGCAAGTAGCACATCTGTGTTTCATGATTTCATCACTATGAGAGGAGGGCATATTTTGCTTCCTGTATCGTATATGCAAGCGAGGAGGTTATAAATTCAATGATGCAAGTATATGATATATATATATATATATATATAACACCACAATCAAAGGATGTCCTGTGATGTTCACTGCATCATCCTAGGTTAACCTTCCTAATCTCAAACAAACTTAGCTTTTGATATACTGACTGGTTTGAATGCACTTTTCCACAAGGCAATATTAGTGAGCTATTATAAGGGGTGGGTACCGAGGTCCGGTTCAGGTCCAGAGGATCAGGTCCTGGTCTGGACATGAACCTGGACCTGATTCAGTATGTCGAAACTTGTGAATGGACAATACTCAAAACAACGGTCCATATTTCGCTACAAAGAAATCTGTTTTGTGGAGTGTTTGATTCCCACTGGCTTTTTAAAATCCTACAAGGCTAACTGCCTCTGTACGACTGACTGTAAAACTGACTATAGGCTCTATTCTACTTCGCTCTTGTTATTTTCATTGACCGGTAGGCCCCAAAACGTGTAAATGCCTGTTCATTTTCCAATAGGTCCAACAACCGGTCCACCAATTTTTTTCAGGTTCGTTTTTTTCTGGACCGGTCCATTAACATTAAGAAAAACCGGTACCCACCCTTAGTGAGCTACTTAAAGAAACAGTTAGACAGTCAACTCTTTTGTGTAATGTAATTAGATGCTTTAGGTTGAACACAGATAACAGCCTGGCATTTTGGATTCCTTCATCAAGAACTGATTACCACCGATATTCTTTTTACATCAAACATCACGCGATTGGAATGCCCTCCCGGAATATATAGTCCACGCCAAAAACTGGGAGGCATATAAGAATGCCCTCCATACCAGTCA
>NW_023365881.1:142229-144522 GCF_000003815.2 Branchiostoma floridae
TAAACTCTAGAAGGGAGCGGTATTTTCTAATATCAATGAATTCCTGATCAACAACCGTTTAGCAGAATTTCACTGTGGTGTGGATTTGTAAAGCTCACTACACCCATAGCAAATAAGTTGGTAGAATACATTATAGAAAAAATGCTTACATTTCACTTCCAACAATGACTTAAACTATAGGGACTAACCCTTCTAAACCACTATATCCATGCAGACCCTTCCCATGCACTTCCTTCATCATGAATAGTTTCGGCATAAATGAGAGGCGAAGTGCACAACTAAACGACAAATTGTGCAAAAAATATTACAGGAGTTGTCCTGTGCCCACACTCCCTGCACATATCAATCTCGAAGCAGATACTATGATAGCATTAAATAGTATCCAGAGTCCTCCCCCAGAGGATGGAATAACGGAGGCCCTCTACTATACTCCTAGCCTAGCTCCACTATACTACTTTTGAAATTTAGTGTGTTTCTTCCCTATTTTCTTGGTTAGTTTTGCTAAAATTAACGAAAATTCACAGATTTTTGTGCAAAGTGGCATCACTTTTCCAGTCGACATTGTCTGCAAAAACTTGTGAATGGGCAATGATCAAAACAGTAGGCCTTTTGCCACTTCACAACAAAAGAATCACTATAACAAATTATACTTGTAGTTTTTGACAGCCTTTGTCATTGCAAAGTGAACCCATTTTCACAAAAGCGCAGCGCGTTGGTTCGTGTTATCCTTGTCAGCCCCTCTACTATACTAAAAAAATCAGGGAAGAACCATGAGTATCAAAAGCTACCAGGGGAGTGAAGCCGGCCCAGGAGTGTGTTTGGATACCGGGAAACGCACACCTCTTGGCTGACTACACTCCTTGGTCAGTTCGGTATTATCTAATGATCGTATGACAGCGTAGGATCTGCTTCGATATTAGCACAGGGTTTCTTACCGGATGTGTTTTGCTAGATGTCAGACCAAATCACATATCTGTGCTGCACTGGTCACCTTTATAGGGTTTATTACCAATGTGTTTTGCTAGATGAATGTCCAAACTGCACTTCCATGCAGCAGAATAGTCACACTGGTCACATTTAGGGCTTTTCACCTGTATGAATTCTCATATGTTCGGATAAGGTATATTTCCGAGCTGCCCTGTACCCACACTCCCCACACATGTAGGGTTTGTCACCGGTGTGTTTTGTCATGTGGCCATCCAAAGTGGACTTTTGTGCTGCAAAATAGTCACACTGGTCACACTTGTAAGGTTTCTCACCAGTATGAGTTCTCATATGTCGGGATAGGTCAAACTTGCGAGCTGCCTTGTACCCACACTCCCCACACATGTGGAGATTTTCACCTGTGTGGGTCCTCATATGTCTGGATAAGTCGGACTTGCGAGCCGTCCTGTACTCACACTCCCCACACATGTAGGGTTTCTCTTCTGTGTGTTTTGCCAGATGAATGTTCAGGGTGGACTTACGTGCAGCAGAATAGTCACACTGGTCACACTTGAAGGGTTTTTCACCGGTATGTGTTCTCATATGTTCAGCTAAATGAGACTTCTGAGCTGCCCTGTACCCGCACTCCCCACACATGTAGGGTTTGTCACCAGTGTGTTTTGCTGCTATATGCCAGTCCAAAGTAGATTTCACTGCAGCAGAATAGTCACACTGGACACACTTGTAGGGTCTTTCACCAGTATGAGTTCTCATATGTCGGGATAGGTCAGACTTAATAGCTGCCCTGTACCCACACTCCCCACACATGTAGGGTTTCTCGCCGGTGTGTTTGGGGAAATGTTTGTCTAAATCTGATTTCCGCGCTGCTGCATAGTCGCACTGGTCACACCTGTAGGGTTTTTCACCGGTATGAGTTCTCGAATGTTTTGATAAGGTTAATTTCTGAGCTGCCCTGTACCCACACTCCCCGCACATGTAGGGCTTCTCACCATTGTGTTTTGTTAGATGCTGGTCCAAATTGAATTTCTGTGCTGCAGAATAGTCACACTGGTCACACGTGTAGGGTTTTTGTCCGGTATGAGTTCTCATATGTGCGGATAAATGAGACTTTCGTGCAGCAGAATAGTCACACTGGTCACACTTGTAGGGTTTTTCACCGGTATGAGTTCGCATATGTTTCGATAGGTCTGCCTTGTGAGCTGTCCTGTACCCACACTCCCCACACATGTAGGGTTTCTCACCGGTGTGTTTTGCAAGATGAAAGTTCAAAGAGGCTTTGTGTGCTGCAGAATAGTCACAATGGTCACACATGTAGGGTTTGTCACCGGTGTGCTTTACCAGATGACTG
>NW_023365881.1:147914-159734 GCF_000003815.2 Branchiostoma floridae
GAGCTGGGTATTGGAGAGTCCATTCTTACCAAGGGGTTCATTTTTTAAAAGTCATCTTTGGTCTTGTGATTATGTGAAGTCTTTCAGTGGGGTTATTTTTGGACTGGTCTACTTTGCAATTTTATATGGGGTGCTCTGGAAGAGTCCATTCCTGCAAGGAGTGGGGTTAAATTCATTTTTTGGACTTTGGTGACTGCTAGTATGTAAAAGTCTTTCAGTGGGTGTATTTTTGGACTGGTCTACTTTGTAATTTTACATGGGGTGCTCTGAAAGAGTCCATTCTTGCAAGGGGGGGGGGGGTAAATTCATTTTTGGACTTTGGTGACTGCTAGTAGTAGTATGTAAAAGTCTTTCAGTGGGGTTATTTTTTGACTGGTCTAATTCGCAATTCTACATGGGGTATGCTGGAAGAGTCCAATCTCGCATGGAGAAGGCATTTTTTAAATCTATTTTTGGACTTTGGTGATTATGTCAAAGTCCTATTTTAGCGGATATATTTTTGGACTGCTCCATCTTACATATGGGTATGGGTATTCTTGTACACAGAGGGGGGATTTTTTACAATTCAATTTTGGACGGGTGATGTTTCAAAATTCCATTTTTAGCGAAGTGTTTTTAGACTGGTCTATTTTATCTTGTCATGCACGGGGGACCTTCTGTGATAAATTCAATTTTGGATTCAGTTTCTTACTGTAAATGCATTTAAGTTTGCGGGGATTCAACTTCGCGGTAGCGGGAAAAAGGACTTTTCGCGGTGGATTTAATTTCGCGGCAGCACCATGCACTGTAGTATCTAAATGCCCTGGAAAAATGTTTGCGGTGGTTTTAAATTCATGGTGAAATGGCCAACGCGAAACCGCGAACATAAATCCACCGAGAACATTTCCGCATTTACAGTATTCAAAAGGCCATGTTTTAGCAAGAGTATTTCTGGAATGGTCTATTGTGCAACTTCACATGGGGTGCACTTGAGTCCATACTTACACAGGGGGATTTTGTAAGATTCATTTTTGGGTTAAACCGTCATTAGTAAAAGTGATATTTCAAATGAGTAATTTTTGAACAGTCTATTGTTCCTTGGGGAGGGAGATGGCTGAAATATGCTGTATTTGCTCTCAAGCAAATGTCTGGCTTTCTAGTTTGAACTTATTGTTTAACAGAATTGTGTCCTTTCCGGTGCATGAATGTATTCAATAACTGACGTTGTTACTTTAATGACGTTGTCACGTAAATATAGTATGCAAAAACTTGTACCTCCTTTTTCTTATAGCACTAGTGTAACAATAACGTAGAATAAATCAACAGTATTTGATCATGAAAAATTTATAGTGAAAACATTTGCTACTCAAAGCTGAACCACGAAAATGAAAATGTCGATGTATACCGCCATTTCTGCTCAGTGATATTAAATATATGTAAGTCCAAACTACAGATTATGGGGCATTATTTTCCAATAGCTTATGTATCAATGAATACACAATTAGCCGAACTTTTGCAAAATTACTATTTGTTACAACATGCTTTTGCCAGATCTTCTCATAGGTCTATTGAACTCTTCTAGTACTATCATTAGACAGGTAATTGGTCACAGTTCTTTGCAACAATAACAAAAGACTTTCGTTCAAGAAAAAAGCAAGTTAGTGTGAAAAATGCTCTGGAAAGAGTTGTCCTCCGCCCACTCTCCTTGCACATGTAGGGTTTCTCACTAGGGTGTTTTGTTAGGTCCAAATCACTTCTACTACTACAACTACTAACAACTACTACTACTACTTCTACTACTAGGTCAAAATCACATTTCTGAATCACACTGGTCACCTTTATAGGGTTTGGTACCAGTGTGTTTTGTCATATGTTTGTTCAAACTGGACTTACGTCCTGCAGAATAGTCACACTGGTCACACTTGTAGGGTTTTTCACCTGTATGGGTTCTCATGTGTTCAGATAAGGTAGATTTCCGAGCTGCCCTGTACCCACACTCCCCACACATGTAGGGTTTTTCTCCTGTGTGCTTTTTAAGGTGTTGGTCCAAATCACTTTTTTGTGCTGCAGAATAATCACAGTCGTCACACTTGTAGGGTTTGTCACCGGTGTGGTTTGCCAGATGAATGTCCAAACTGTACTTATTTCCTGCAGAATAGTCACACTGGTCACACTTAAAGGGTTTTTCTCCTGTATGAGTTCTCATATGTCGGGATAAGTTAGACCTTAGATATGTCCTGTACCCACACTCCCTACACATGTAGGGTTTCTCACCGGTGTGTTTTGTAAGATGCTGGTCCAAAGTGGATTTCTCTGCTGCAGAATAGTCGCACTGGTCACACTTGTAGGGTTTTTCACCTGTGTGAGTTCTCATATGTCGGGATAAGTGAGCCTTTTGAGTTGTCCTGTACCCACACTCCCCACACATGTAGGGTTTCTCTCCAGTGTGTTTGGTCAGATGTTTGTCCAAATGGGATTTCCGTGCTGCAGAATAGTCACACTGGTCACACTTGTAGGGTTTTTCTCCGGTATGAGTTCTCATATGTATGGATAAATTAGACTTGTAAGCTGCCCTGTAACCACACTTACCACACATGTGGGGATATTCACCTGTATGAATTATCATATGTTTGGATAAGTAAGATTGCCGAGTTGTCCTGTACCCACACTCCCCACACATGTAAGGTTTCTCACCGGTGTGTTTTGTCAGGTGGTCATCCAAATGGGATTTCCGTGCAGCAGCATAGTCACACTGGTCACACTTGTAGGGTTTTTCTCCGGTATGGATTCTTGCATGTTTGGAGAGATCTGACCGCAGAGCTGTCCTGTACCCGCACTCCCCACACTTGTAGGGTTTCTCTCCGGTGTGTTTAGAAAGATGGTAGTCCAAAGCAGATTTCCCTGCTGCAGAATAGTCACACTGGTCACACTTGTAGGGTTTGTCACTGGTATGTGTTCTCTTATGTATGGATAGGTCTGACTTCTGTTTTGTCCTGAACCCACACTCCCCGCACATGTAGGGTTTCTCAGTATTTAGTTCAGGCATGTTGCTCTCCCCATGTTCTAGCTGTGATGACGAGCCAGTTTTCATCACCTCCCAATAAAACGTCTCCTCACCCGAATCTCTCCCTCCCCTGTCCCGCTGTCCGCCCGTGTCTGTTGTCTTGTTTTGAAGTGGAGCTTCGTCAGGATCCTCTGTTTGTAAACATGGTGACAAGGAATCAGTCTTCTCAACCTTCACATCAAAAGTTCCCGCGCATGAAGCTTGCTCTTCTATGCCATGCTGTCCGGTTATGTCTGCTGTAGGAATAAATAAATTCATTAAATCATAAAGTAGTAGAATGTGGATACAATATGGAAATCACCGTGTTGTAATCGAATCAATAACCACTGTAAAATGATTAGAAATGCATCCAAAATAGCTTTTCAGTGATAAAAGGATGTTCACTTTGATACTTGATGACAAATAGGCAAAAATAACCTTGATACTGTTAACGGCATTGTGGGGCACTGTAGGGGCACTGTTGGGGCATTGCGTTATTTTCTAACTTAAAAAAAAAGTCCTGCCTGCAACCGGCACCTGTAGGTTTGCTTGCGGCACCTCTAGGTTCTGTGAAGGTACATCTGCGTTATCGAACCCCGCAGTGCCACAAGCGTACCCCAAGTGCAGTGAGAGGGTACCGTAACAGTTTTCTGTCGAGTTAAGGAAAACAGTGTACTCTTTCTATATACAAAAATGATGCAGAAGTTCTACTTGTCTGGTACCTCCTAGTGTATGTTTTGTTCTCAGGGTGGTTAGGGCACAAACCTTTAGTCTCGTTCCCAGGGTGGCCAGAACGCAGGTCTTCAGTCTCGTTCTCAGAGTGGCCTGGACGCAAACCGTCAGTAGAACCTCCACAGCTGAGATTAGCCATCTCTGTTCTGGGAAATAAATGGCAGAAGGAAAAAGACAATGCATATTAACGAAACAAATCTTAAATACCAGGGCTGCACTAAAAAAACAACAACTTGAAACTCTACAAAACAGACCAATCTTGAAGCCTGTGATGAAAAAGAAAACGACTTATGCAACCGCAGCAGCACCGCTTGTGACATATACTATCTGCTAAGGTCCTTTAATGCAGAGTCCAGCATTTGTATGTGCAGATAGTGATAGAACATAAGCATGCAATCACAGACAACACTGGAATAGAGTAGACGTTTTCGATTAAGGAGTCTTACTCCACGAAACAAAGAAAACATTTTTTGTTGTTGCTTTAGCCCGTTCTGAGAGCGTTACAGGACTTCGAACACGTACTGGCAGAAATTTGCCCCCCTCCCATCCATACTCAGATGATAGTACAATATCTGCATGATAAAGCTTTTTTTCACTCCCCACGCTTTAACAAATGTATGCAGAGACAACGACAAAGACTTTGTGAGACCGCTGGAACTCTTACCTCGTCCGTGTCGCCTAGAAGTATCGTTAAAACCGAGTTTTTTAAAGTACTGCCAAAAGGCAACAAGAGCAGGACACATCCAGGGGCAAACAAAGGTGAAAGGTCAAAGTGTAAACAGACCTGATTACCTCACCCAGCTAATGTAACCGCTTGTAGATTGACGGAGTTGCGGAGAATGCTGTAATTTAGTGTAAAATCCGGTGATATTAACGGGATTATATTTCCTTCGCGATAGTTAGCAAGTTCTTGTTTTTTTTTAGTTAGTAAATAAGTATTTTCCTTTCCTGTTACATTTGTGGACGTAACCGCTATATGTGCGGTTCGACGAACACTCGTACGTGAATTTTGTACGCTATTTGCGTATCAGCACAAGGACGATTCGGCACAGGAACCCAAAATCTACATTTTGAACGAAATTAGCCCCAAAGTTGGCAACTTTGAAGTGGCGTATGCCAAACGTTTGAAGTCTTGTGGAGATATACACTCCTGTGCCAAATCTGCGAGATTTAGTTTCAATACCAAGGTACAGGAGCCTGGATATACATTTTTGGTGTGAAAATTGTAACAAATGTCATTTTTAAAGTGGTGTATACAAAAACTGTTAATTAAGTCCTTTGTGCATATGTTGGTGGTCTGGCAATTCTCTTTTAGCCTCTACCAGACTCCGTGGATCGCTGGTCAGTGAAAAGGCGGCATGAGTCTTCATGTTGCGTTGTCACCTGATATTTTTTTTACCTTCGCCAAGAAGGCTATATTTTGGGTAGCGTTTGTGTGTGTGTATGTATGTTTCTGTGTGTTTGTAGAGTCCCACCATAACCCAAGAACGCCTGAATGGATTGTATTGATATTTGGTATGCTGGTAGGTATTGATGAGACCTAAAAATAATTTGATTTTGAGCCTCCTAGCGGCTTGCTATGGTACTGCAGCGGAACATCCGGGTTTGATATCTCGAGTTCTGAACATGCTGTGGCTATGATTTTGAGTGGTAGACATGTCTTGATGCCGAGAGTAAGTGGTATAGGTTAGGGCCCCCTAGCGGCTTGTCTTAGAACTGCAGGGCAGGTTTAGTGTCAGACTTTAAAAGGAAATAACTCAAGAAGGGGTTAACGGATTGTTATGATTTTTGGTATGTAGATAGCTTAAGTGATGCTTCATATAATGAAATAATGATTATGCAAATTGGTATCTAATTTGCATAATTAATGAGGAAATCGTGTAAACACGCCCAGTTCCATTATAGGTCCATTGCAACATATGACATTTTTAACTGAGAAGCAGAAGAATATTAATTGATACATATTATGCAAAATAAAGACCTAATTTGCATAATTAATGAGAAAATGCTATAATGTCATTGTGGTAAATGACGGGAACTTCTTACTTGTAGCATTTGGAAGCTATGTACAGGTGAACATCATTGAACATGAATTATGCAAATGAGATCCTCATTTGCATAAATTATCAGAAATTGCGACAAAAGCTTCCTTTCTTAACATATATTGCGCACGTCTGTTGTGTGGTGGACTAGATGATCAAGTTATATAATTTATGCAAATGTGAGCCTTATTTGCATAATTAATGACAAACCCAATTAATACAGCAGTTGTAAAAGATCGAATCATTTGGCGAAGGTATGGGGTCGTGGGACTCTAGTTTGATATATGTTGACATGTCAGTAATTACTTCGGGTGGCATCAATAAATGTGATCTGCGAGGATATCTTGAAATAAACATGGCTGTCTAAATGCACAGTTTCTGCTATGGGCACACTTTGAAACCGGGTCCGGTCGGGTTGCTTTCAGGAACAAAAATGTGCCATATAAAAGACAACAGAATACACAAAATGTAAAAAAAATGGTCACCAGCATAATTTGTATGAATTATTTGATAATCACTTATTTTATTTGTTTCCGCAAACATCCTGGTCGGGCCCTGGTTACCTTCGCTAGAATGGCAAGGTTATACTTTGGGTAGCGTGTGTCAGGATGTATGTTTGTAGAAGACCAGCATAAGTCAAGAACCCCTGGAAGGATTGTATTGATATTCGGTATGTGGGTAGGTATTAATGAGACCTAGAAACGATTAGATTTTGGGCCCCCTAACGGGCTGTTATGGTACTGCAGCGGAACTTCCTGGTTTGATATCTTCAGTTCTGGCCATGCTTAGGCTTTGATTTTTGAGTGGTGGGCAGATCTTGATACCGAGAGCAAGTCGCATAGGCTTGGGCCCCCCTAGTGGCTTGTTTTGGAACTGCAGGGCAGGTTTAGTGTCAGACATTGAAAGGGAATAACTCAAGAGGGAGTAGATGGATTGTTATGATTTTTGGTATGTAGATAGCTTGAGTGATGCCTCATATAGATACATATTAATTCTGCAAATTGGAACCTAATTTGCAAGATTAATTAGGATATTGTCTAAACACGCTCAGTTCAATTATGGGACCATTGCAACATGTGACATTTGTAACTAGAAAAGAGAAGAATATTTACTTCTTACTTATAGCATTTGGAAGTTATGTACAAGGGAACATCGTTGAACATTAATCATGCAAATGAGGCCCTAATTTGCATAAATTATCAGAAAATGCGATAAAAGCCTTCTTTCTCAACAGATTGCGTACGTCTGTTGCTTGGTGATGATGATCAAGTTACATAATTTATGCAAATGTTAACCTTATTTACATTATTAATAATAAACACAATTAATACAGCAGTTGTAAAAGATAGAATTGTGTGGCGAAGGTATGGGGTCGTTGAGCTCTAGTTTAGAAATGTAATGGAAGCAGTACTTAACTTTCCCCAAACAATCTAGTGAAGAGGGCTGTAGTAATAGATGCCGACAGTTGTATCAGGAATTCTCCCCTATTTTGGAGGTTTCGTGAAGAAAATCGATACACGTTTTAATCATAAAGCTGAGTACAGCTAAAACTCACAGAAAACTCCCCACATACAGCTGTATATACTTATTGTTCACAGCATTACATTATGGAATAAAACAATACATGTAACAATAGTGTATTTGATAGTCCCAACATATCAAAATGTGTGTTAGAGCTAACACTGGATAGCAAATAGTTTACCGAGACACGTACGAAAACACAAAAAAAGACATTTGTCATACAGTAGAAGCCAGTTAATTGCACGACGGATTAACGCACATTTCTGTTAACTGCACGGAAAACCCAAATCCCAAACCAGTGCAGTCCAGCTAGATAACTCGCATTATTGCACGAAATCCACTGGAAAATAGGCTATGCAATTAAGCGGCTTCTACTGTACTCTACATTCACGGATTTAAGTGAAGCGTGCAATAACACACATCTACCCTTGAGGTCGTAAAAGCATGTATGAACAAACAAATCTTATTTATCATCTAAACTACCATAATTCATATAGCAATAACTTTACCTCTACATACATTAGGGCTTCTCTCCAGCTTTTTTTTCACGTTGTCATCCCAAAGGGCTTACCGTCTTATGAAAATTTGTGTTGTACCGATATGTTATTTGTAAACCTATGCAATCAGCTGTGCTGCCTATAGGTCTGTGTACCGTCGCATTTTGAATAAACAAAAGGGCTTTCTGTGCTGCAGAATAGTAGCACTGGTCACACTTGTAGGATTTTCTGTGGCGTGAGTTTTGATATGTTCGGACAGTTCTGTCTTTCAAGCTGCCCTGTACCCACATTTGTCACACATGTAGGGTTTCCATAGATGAATGTCTATATGGGATTTTTTTTTATATGGGATTTCTGTACTGCAGAAAAGTCACACTGGTCACATATGTAGGGTTTTTCACCGGTATGGGTTTGCATATGTCTGGATAGGTCTGACTTGTATGTTGTCCTGTACCCAGACTTCCCACATGCACTTGTAGGGCCTTTCTCCAGGATTTTCGTGCATCAGAATAGTCACACTGGTCACACTTGTAGGTTTTTTTTACCAGAATGAGTTTTCATGTGTCGGGATAAGCCGCCCTTGCGAGCTGTCCTGTACCCACACTCCCCACACATGTAGGGTTTCTCTCCAGTGTGGTTTGCTTGATGGGAGACCAAAGTGGATTTCTGTGCTGCAGAATAGTCACACTGGTCACACTTGTAGGGTTTGTCACCGGTATGAATTCTCATATGAAGGGATAAGTTGAACTTGCGAGCTGTCCTGTACCCGCACTCTCCACACATGTAGGGTTTCTCACCGGAGTGTTTTGTCATGTGGTCATCCAAATAGGATTTCCGTGCTGCCGTATAGTCACACTGGTCACACTTGTAGGGTTTCTCTCCTGTATGAGTTCTCATATGTCTGGATAAGTCAGGCTTGCGAGTTGTCCTGTACCCACACTCCCCACACATGTAGGGTTCCTCACCAGTGTGTCTTGCTAGATGGGAGTCCAAATTAGCTTTCTGTGCAGCAGAGTAATCACATTGGTCACACTTGTAGGGTTTCTCACCTGTATGAGTTCTCATGTGTTTTGATAAGGTAGATTTCAGATTTGTCCGGTACCCACACTCCCCACACATGTAGGGTTTCTCACCGGTGTGTTTTGTTACGTGTATGACCAAAGCACATTTTTGTGCAGCAGAATAATCACACTGGTCGCACTTGTAGGGTTTATCACCGGTGTGTTTTGATCGATGTCGGTCCAAATTGGATTTCCGTGCTGTCGCATAGTCACACTGGTCACATTTGTATGCCTTTTCTTCTTCTGTCTCGTTCCCAGGGTGGCCAGGGCACAGACCTTCAGTCTCGTTCCCAGGGTGGCCAGGGCACAGACCTTCAGTCTCGTTCCCAGGGTGGCCAGTGCGCAAACCTTCAGTAGAACCTCCGCAGCTGGGACTCGCCATGCCTTTTCTGTTGAGGGGCAACAAATGATAGTAGGAAAATCAGGGCTCGAAATTCATTTGGGGGGGGGGGGGGTACGTGCACTGGTGTACCCAACCTAGAAAATTGGGTAAACCAAAACATTTTAGGTGTACTACATAAAATAAAGTAGAATATCTAATTTAGTAATTTCAATGGTAGTAATTTGAACGAGTTCTTCAAAAATCGGAACAGGGATACTTGCTTTGACATTTTCCCGCTGTTTCTGACATCCAGGAATTGATTTGTAACACCAAATTTGGCCAACCCAGAGATCTACGATGTTAAGAAAATGTACAAATTTAACATGTTCTCGTCCCAGCAGCTATCCTAGGAAGTACCCCAAAACTCCTGAAACAAATGATGTCGTGTTTCGACACATGACAGTCAGTGGTCTCAATGTAAGAATTCTGAGGGGCGAGTAAGAACAGAAAGAAACAAACATGCCGACAACCGGGATCAAACCCGGGTCGGCAGATTACAAATCCAACGTGCAAAAGAGCCCTTGGCGTGGTCAGTTTGGCAGTACTTGAACTCCACTCTTGCACCCAATAATTTTGGGTGCACAAACAAGAGCCCTGATAATAGTATATATGCTACATATACTTGACAGATTCAATCCACTTTAAGCTTTATTCAGTGTTTCAATGGTGTCTCATTCTGTCCTGTCTTACACAGAAGTACAAATAGTGGTCTGTGTTCTCCCTTGTCTTACATATAATAAAGTTAAAGAAGAAGAAAACACTTCCTGTGTGCACAGACCACTGCCCCCCTCCCCACCCTTCGTCAGACAACCGTGCAGTATTTGGGTTTTTAGCCGCTAATTTTTTAAACAAATGCACGTAGACACTAAAACAGAGACTTCATAAGGCGGTTAACACTCTTACCTCGTCCGTGTTGTCGAGAAGTACCGTAAAAATCCTTTTTTTTTCGCGCTGGAACAAAGATACACCACACCTCATTCTATCCGGGGTCATAAGAAGGTAAAAGGTCAAAGGGCATACACGCCTGATTACCCAGCTCACTCAGAATTGTGAATCCGCCAGCTGCTTGCAGATTGACGGAGTTGCGCTAGCAATAAATGCACGGTAAAATCGCTATCAGATTTTACCATCGCTTCTTTTTTTGAGGTTGGGAATTTGTCATGCGTTTTGTTCATGATTTGAACATAATGTTTGACAGAATTGTATCGTTTCCGGTGCATGTATGTATTCAATAACTGACGTTGTCACTTTAATGACGTTGTCACGTAAATTTAGTATGCAAAAATTTGCACCTCCTCTATTCTTACGGCACTAGTAAAACAATAACGTAGAATTAACCAACAGTATTCGCTCATGAGACATTTAAAGTGAAAACCTTTATTTCTGAAAGTCGAACCACGGAAATGAAAATGTCAACACATACCGCTATTCGTGAACAGAAATACATGTATCAAAGTAGTCCTTAACTACAGAATGGGGCATTATTTTCCAATAGATTATAAATCAATTAACAAACAACTAGCCGACTTTCTGCAGAATTACTATTTGTTACAAATATGTTTTTGCCAGATCTTTTTACATGTCTAAATAGTGTATTGAACTCTTTGAATTAGACAGCTAAGGGGTCACAATTCATTGCAAGAACAAAGTTCAAGACAAAAATCAAGTTAGAGTTTAAATAGAGTCCATTCCGATATGCCACGAGAGTTTTTAGACAGAAATTGTTATAAGTTGGAATTATTTTGAATAAAAGAATATTCAAGCCCCAACAGTTAAATTTTTCAAAAGAATTAATATGGAATTTTGAATCTATTTGAATTCCTTTGAATACTTTGGAAACATTTTGAAAGAGATAACACAATAATTTTCAAACATCTGCAGGATTCTTTCACTTTTAGAAATATTTATCATAATGGTAAACCTTGCCAAATGGTAGAATTAGTTTATTGCCCCATAAAAGTTAACCATTTGTCTGCCTGGTATATTTTTAGATTTCACTGCTGGGCACTGGTGGGTCCTTTGTGGTATACCGGTAGGCCATTGACATGACACCTAACTATACTTTGCAAGAATGTGTGAATTGCTTTCTTCCTAGCCCGATGACCAAACATTACAAAAAAATGGTAGAATATTTGTTTGTTAGTTTGTTTGTTTATTTTCATACACCTGGGTAGCCTATTCAGTGCTAGTACAATGGTTTACAATAGGGCCCAGTTTCACATATACATACAAGGAAATAAAAAACAACTTGCAGAGAGAAAAGTAGACATATACGTCGGAACATATAAATACAACTGAAACATGAAAGATAAAAACATGGTAGATAATGGCAAAATGCCGAATACCACTATTTACAAACTGTTAGAAGTCTTCTGTTCCACATCTTGAATATTTAAAAGATTTTACACACCAACGAAAATATTAAGTTCAAGTAGCATTCAAAATATTTGTAAAGTAGAAAATCTCCTAGACAAATAATTGAAAACAATTGAAAACATTTGTAAATGATAACAATGGCAACCCTCGCGGTGATTTGGAATTGACTCTATGAAAAATGCTATGG
>NW_023365881.1:159834-165007 GCF_000003815.2 Branchiostoma floridae
GAACCCACATTCCTCGCACATGTTAGGTTTTCACTAGTGTGTTTTGTTACATGTACTGATGTAGGTCCAAATCACTACTACTACTACTACAATTAACTACTACTACTAGGTGAAAATCACATTTCTGAATCACACTGGTCACCTTTATAGAGTTTGTCACCAGTGTGTTTTGCTAGATGAATGACCAAACTGGACTTACGTCCTGCAGAATAGTCACACAGGTTACACATTTAGGGTTTTTCACCGGTATGCGTTCGCATATGTTGGGACAAGCTATCTTTCCGAGCTGTCCTGTACCCACATTCCCCACACATGTAGGGCTTATCACCAGTGTGTTTTGCTACATGCTTGTCCAAAGTAGATTTCTGTGTAGCAGAATAGTCACACTGGTCACATTTGTAAGGTTTTTCACCAGTATGAGTTCTCATATGTTGGGATAAATGAGACTTGCGAGCTGCCCTGTACCCACACTCCCCACACATGTAGGGTTTGTCACCAGTGTGTTTTGTTACATGTTTCTGCAAATCACATTTTTGTGCAGCAGAATAGTCACACTGGTCACACTTGAAGGGTTTTTCACCGGTATGAGTTCGCATATGTCTGGATAAGTCGGACTTGCGAGCTGTCCTGTACCCGCACTCCCCACACATGTAGGGTTTCTCGCCGGTGTGTGTTGCTAGGTGGGAGTCCAAATGGCCTTTCTGTGCTGCAGAATAGTCACACTGGTCACACTTGTAGGGTTTTTCTCCATCAGCCTCGTTCCCAGGGTGGCAATGGCACAAACCTTCAGTAGAATCTCCACAGCTGGGACTGGCCATCGTTATCTGTTGAGGAACAACAAATGAAAAAAAGGAACATGGTATCAATATTGGCCCGAATGACTAAGGTGCAGTGTCTTATGTTTTGACCTACCACTTGCTAAATTTCAAGTTATAAGCCCTTTCACAGAGGTTAAAACGCATGCTAGGGGATATGTCAAAGGGTTTAAGGACGCAAATATACAAAAGTAACGGTCTCCTATGTCAGCACTGGAACACCAGTGCGGAACCCGTTACTTTTGTATACTTGCGGTAAGGACCCGACCGAAATTGAAAACAAGACCCGTCTGAACACCGTTATGCAAATCGAAACAATGGTCGAGACAAGGATTTCGGGGCCTTACCCTTTGACATATTACCTAGAATTCCTGTCGCCGCACATGCGCTCTGACCTCTGTGAAGGGGCTTATTACAAGGTCTAGTATGTTTCAATTTGATTGGAGAAGAAGAAACTGAGCAAGAACAACATGTTTCCCATCTGTGATAGAATGTCTGTGCACAGAGCACTGCCCCCCTCCCCACCCATCCGCAGACGATCGCAAATCACATCTTCAAGGTAGATAAATGGGTTTCATTCACGACTCATTAAGCAAAGACAAAAACTTCATAAAGCGGTTGCCACTCTTACCTCGTCCGTGTGTTGTACGTAGTATCATAAAAACCGCGCCTTTCGTACTGGAATAAAGGAACAAACACTGCACTCACCAAATGTACATCCGGGGTTGTGCGGAGGTGAAAGATCAAAGGTTATATAAACCTGATTACCTCAGCTCGTGACCTCAGTGATCGCAGATTGATGGAGTTGCGCTAGGAACAAACGTGTAGTAAATTGCGACCTAAACGCTATTACATACTTGCATTATTTAAGAATTTTTCTAGGTTGGAAATTAGTGTTAATCGTGATTGTAATACACTGATTTTACCCTCTCTGTTACATCTGTACACGTATTCATTATGCTTCAAGGTAAGGGACAGTTGTACGTGAATTCAGTACGCAAATCGCTACCTTATTTTTTGCAGTATAACAATAATGTAGAATCAATCAAAGGTACTCGTTTATATCAAATCTATGATGAAAAATTTATTCCTCAAAACTGAACACGAAAGTTAGTGTATCCCACAATTCGTGCTCAGAGAAATTAATGGTTAAAAAGTATGTTTTCACCTTGTTAATACTATTACAAAAGGAAACCAGTATCGAAAGTTCCCCCAGATTGCTGAACTTTTATGTACAAAATTGTTACACGTTTCAGTCATTAAGCTGAGTACTGTTAAAACTCGCAGAAAACTCCCCACATTCAGCTGTATATACAAATCGCTTATTGCATTACATCATAGAATACAACAATTCGTGTACAAGTAGTGCATTTAATAGTGGATATATACTTGTCCAAATTTTAACGTGTCAAAAACGTGTGTTAGCGCCAACGCTGAAGCTGGATAACAAATAAGTTCACCGAGACAGAAACGTTCAGAAATATGACATTATGTTATATTCCAGACTCATGCTAATAAAGACTTAAATACTGTACTGATAAACATATTTTTGCAAGATCTTCTACTATTCGTTATCAGATAAGAGGTCACAACTGTTTGCAAGAACAACATAGTAAGATTTTGCTCCAAGGCAAACACGAACCTACAGCTTAACTATGAAAACATGCTCCGGGGCTGGGAAGCATGTTGGAAGGCTACAATCTTCATCTTTCTGGCGTTGCAGACGGATCAAATTTTCAGGACAATCTGTCCCTACCATGTAAATCAGAACGCAAAAATCAGTAAGAAGGGTCAGATGCTACTAACATGTTCTTCTAAATGGAAATACCAGCTGGATTTCTGTGCTGCGAAACAGTCATATTGCCCTGATTTGTTTTTTGCCCCATGCCCACCCTTCCCACACATGTAGGGCTTCTCGCAAGTGTGTTTTGTTACATAGATGTCCAAGGGGCTTTCTGCGAGGCAGACTAGTCGCACTGGTCATACTTGTAGGGTTTTATGTGGCGTGAGTTTTGATATGTACGGACAGTTCATCCTTTGTAGCTGCCCTGAACCCGCATTTATCACACATGTAGGGTTTCTCCTGGGCATGTTCTCTAAGGTGGTCATCTAAGGAAGATTTCCTTGTTGCAGAATAGTCACACTGGTCACACTTGAACTTGAATGGTGTCTCTCTAGTGTGTCTCAATACATGTTGGTCCAAGTGTGATTTCCGTGCTGCCACATAGTCACACTGGTGACACTTGTAGGGGTTTTCTCCTGTATGAGTTCGCATGTGCATGGATAGGTCTGACTTCAATAGGGGCTGCTCGAGCAACCTCCATGGAGGAGCTCTACAGAGCTGACCTCCATGGAGGCTGCTCGTTCAGCCCTCCAGCTCCACCGTGCGAGCTCTATGCGCTATGAATACAAACACTTGGTTCTCGTCACCTTCATGGATTTTTAGTACGACATGGAGTAGGTTCTCTCGTAGAGGACAAACAACCGGACTGAACTAGCAGCTGTACGCAAAACATGGTACACGGGCTATGAATGTTTTTTGATTCACGTCACCCAAAACAAATTGGTCTTAGGGCTCCATTCAGAGATACTGTAAACAACAAACACACGGAGCCGATAGCTGATCGAGCAGCTCCACGGGCTATATGAATGTAAACACTTGGTTCACGTCACCATCAACAAATCGGTGTTTAGGGCTCCATACAGAGATACTGTAAACAACAAACACACGGAGCCGATAGCTGTTTGAGGAACTCCACGGGCTATATGAATGTAAACACTTGGTTCACGTCACCATCAACAAATCGGTGTTTTAATAGGGCTCCATACAGAGATACTGTAAACAACAAACACACGGAGCCGATAGCTGATCGAGCAGCTCCATGGCCTATATGAATGTAAACACTTGGTTCACGTCACCATCAACAAATCGGTGTTTAGGGCTCCATACAGAGATACTGTAAACAACAAACACACGGAGCCGATAGCTGATCGAGCAACTCCACGGGCTATATGAATGTAAACACTTGGTTCACGTCACCATCAACAAATCGGTGTTTAGGGCTCTATACAGGGATACTGTAAACAACAAACACACGGAGCCGAAAGCTGTTTGAGCAGCTCCACGGGCTATATGAATGTAAACACTTGGTTCACGTCACCATCAACAAATCGGTGTTTAGGGCTCCATACAGGGATACTGTAAACAACAAACACACGGAGCCGATAGCTGATCGAGCAACTCCACGGGCTATATGAAAGTAAACACTTGGTTCACGTCACCATCAACAAATCGGTGTTTAGGGCTCTATACAGGGATACTGTAAACAACAAACACACGGAACCGAAAGCTGTTTGAGCAGCTCCACGGGCTATATGAATGTAAACACTTGGTTCACGTCACCATCAACAAATCGGTGTTTAGGGCTCCATGCAGGGATACTGTAAACAACAAACACACGGAGCCGATAGCTGTTTGAGCAACTCCACGGGCTATATGAATGTAAACACTTGGTTCACGTCACCATCAACAAATCGGTGTTTTAATAGGGCTCCATACAGAGATACTGTAAACAACAAACACACGGAGCCGATAGCTGATCGAGCAGCTCCATGGCCTATATGAATGTAAACACTTGGTTCACGTCACGATCAACAAATCGGTGTTTAGGGCTCCATACAGAGATACTGTAAACAACAAACACACGGAGCCGATAGCTGATCGAGCAGCTCCATGGGCTATATAAATGTAAACACTTGGTTCACGTCACCATCAACAAATCGGTGTTTAGGGCTCCATACAGAGATACTGTAAACAACAAACACACGGAGCCATAGCGATAGCTGTTTGAGCAGCTCCACGGGCTATATGAATGTAAACAATTGGTTCACGTCACCCAAAACAAATCCACCCATCCTTGTCGGATTCGGGCAATGAGGTAAAACTTCCTTGGAACGAGGTTTGCAACAGGTCTAAATATTTCTTTTATGCAACCACATGTTGTTTTTGCAAAGTGGGCAACAGAAGGCACCCCCTTCCCCCCCCCCCCCCGACACACGCGCGCGCGCGCGCAATGCACACAAACACTAGTAATAATTATTAATTTTTTGTATGGTTTGATCAAGGAGCTTAAAAAATCCTTGGTTTGATACAAAGGTTGAAAGAACAAAAAACAACCCGCTTATTGAATGAAGCAAGCGGTGCATTGTTTATATGTCGGCTCTCGCAAGGAAAGCTGAAAGTTCGCACCTCCGTGCTAATCCGAAATCGTCTCAAAGCGCGCCCTTGCCACACCAGAACACTGACGCCAGAAGCAGCTGGCTTTCTGGCCTATGACGTAGTCCCCAAACAGAGGTCC
>NW_023365881.1:166373-182316 GCF_000003815.2 Branchiostoma floridae
TTTTTGGTATGAATCGTATAAAATAACTATAAATTCGTACATTTTACGAAAGCCGTTATATTCTTATAAAAGCAGGCACCCCTTCTTTAGAGATCTCCTCATAACAGGTCAAAATATATCTTTATGAAGCCATATGTGTTGTTTTTTTCGTATTGAACCAAAAATGTTAATCTCCAAGCAGATTTCTCCGGTGGCATTAAAAAAGTAACATAAGCTGGGGAAGGAATTAGCCAGCAAAGGAGGATAATTTGCCAAAGATGTCTACAAACTTGTTACAGGGCTGAGCCTGAAGTAAACCAAAACAGAATTAGCATAAAGGTGCGAAGTTTCTGCATTCTTTACAATGGCAAACAAGTATCAGTATTCTCTCAGCAGAGGTTGGGTCACCACGTGAAGGGAGCGAACCGATAAATTCCGACTACTAGTACTTTTCCCAACTCACTATTCTGTGACCAAAAATCCGCTTGAAGAAAAAAATATTCACTTTCTTGGGTAATTCACGTGAACCAGATGTTTACATATATAGCCCGTAGAGCTGCTCAAACAGCCCTCCGTTTACCGTATAGAGCCCTAAGACCGATTTGTTTGGGTGACTTGAATCAAATTTTTACATTCAAAGCCCGTGGAGCGCTGCTTGGACAGACCTCTGACCGATTTGTTTTGGGTGACGTGAACCAGATGTTTACATTCAAAGCCCGTGGAGCGCTGCTTGGACAGACCTCTGACCGATTTGTTTTGGGTGACGTGAACCAAATGTTTACATTCAAAGCCCGTAGAGGGCTGCTTGGACAGACCTCTGACCGATTTGTTTTGGGTGACGTGAAACAAATGTTTACATTCATAGCCCGTGGAGCTGCTCAAACAGCTATCGGCTCTGTGTGTTTGTTGTTTACAATATCCCTGTAAAGAGCCCTAAACACCGATTTGTTGATGGTGACGTGAACCAAGTGTTTACATTCATATAGCCCGTGGAGCTGCTCAAACAGCTTTCGGCTCCGTGTGTTTGTTGTTTACAGTATCCCTGTATAGAGCCCAAAACACCGATTTTTTGATGGTGACGTGAACCAAGTGTTTACATTCATATAGCCCGTGGAGTTGCTCGATCAGTTATCGGCTCCGTGTGTTTGTTGTTTACAGTATCCCTGTATAGAGCCCTAAACACCGATTTGTTGATGGTGACGTGAACCAAGTGTTAACATTCATATAGCCCGTGGAGCTGCTCAAACAGCTTTCGGCTCCGTGTGTTTGTTGTTTACAGTATCCCTGTATAGAGCCCTAAACACCGATTTGTTGATGGTGACGTGAACCAAGTGTTTACATTCATATAGCCCGTGGAGTTGCTCGATCAGTTATCGGCTCAGTGTGTTTGTTGCTTACAGTATCCCTGTATAGAGCCCTAAACACCGATTTGTTGATGGTGACGTGAACCAAGTGTTTACATTCATATAGCCCGTGGAGTTGCTCGATCAGTTATCGGCTCAGTGTGTTTGTTGTTTACAGTATCCCTGTATAGAGCCCTAAACACCGATTTGTTGATGGTGACGTGAACCAAGTGTTTACATTCATATAGCCCGTGGAGCTGCTCAAACAGCTATCGGCTCCATGTGTTTGTTGTTTACAGTATCTCTGAATGGAGCCCTAAGACCGATTTGTTTTGGGTTTCGTGAACCAAGTGTTTACAGTCATAACCCGTAGAGCGCTACTCAAACAGCCCTCTGTCACTGTATAGAGCGCTAAGACCAATTTGTTTTGGGTGACGTGAATCAAAAAACATTCATAGCCCGTGTACCATGTTTTGCGTACAGCTGCTAGTTCAGTCCGGTTGTTTGTCCTCTACGAGAGAACCTACTCCATGTCGTACTAAAAATTCCATGAAGGTGACGAGAACCAAGTGTTTGTATTCATAGCGCATAGAGCTCGCACGGTGGAGCTGGAGGGCTGAACGAGCAACCTCCATGGAGGTCAGCTCTGTAGAGCTCCTCCATGGAGGTTGCTCGTGCAGCCCCTTCTCTCTGACTTGTGAGCTGCCCTGTACCCACACTCCCCACACATATAGGGTTTCTCACCGGTGTGTTTGGCTAGATGTCCAAGTTGGACTTACATGTAGCAGAATAGTCACACTGGTCACACTTGTAGGGTTTTTCCCCTGTGTGAGTTCTCATGTGTTTCAATAGGTGAGACTTCTTCGCTGTCCTGTACCCACACTCCCCACACATGTAGGGTTTCTCACCGGTGTGTTTTGTTATGTGGTCATCCAAAGTGGATTTACGTGCTGCAGAATAGTCGCACTGGTCACACTTGTAGGGTTTCTCACCAGTATGAGTTCTCATATGGTTTAATAAAGTAAATTTCAGAGCTGTTCTGAACCCACACTCCCCACACATGTAGGGTTTCTCACCGGTGTGCTTCAGTAGATGTTTGACCAAAGAGGATTTCTGTGCAGCAGAATAGTTACACTGGTCACACTTGAAGGGTTTTTCCCCGGTATGAGTTTTCATGTGTCTGGATAAGTTGGACTTGCAAGCTGCCCTGTACCCACACTCCCCACACATGTAGGGCTTTTCACCGGTGTGTTTCGTTAGATGTAGGTCCAAATTAGCTTTCTGTGCAGCAGAGTAATCACATTGGTCACATTTATAGGGTTTCTCACCTGTATGAGTTCTTATGTGTTTTGATAAGGTAGATTTCAGATTTGTCCGGTACCCACACTCCCCACACATGTAGGGTTTCTCACCGGTGTGTTTTGTTACGTGTATGACCAAAGCACATTTTTGTGCAGCAGAATAATCACACTGGTCGCACTTGTAGGGTTTATCACCGGTGTGTTTTGTTCGATGTCGGGCCAAATTGGATTTCCGTGCTGTCGCATAGTCACACTGGTCACATTTGTATGCCTTTTCTTCTTCTGTCTCGTTCCCAGGGTGGCCAGGGCACAGACCTTCAGTATCGTTCCCAGGGTGGCCAGGGCACAGACCTTCAGTCTCGTTCCCAGGGTGGCCAGTGCGCAAACCTTCAGTAGAACCTCCGCAGCTGGGACTCGCCATGCCTTTTCTGTTGAGGGGCAACAAATGATAGTAGGAAAATCAGGGCTCGAAATTCATTTGGGGGGGGGGGGGTACGTGCACTGGTGTACCCAACCTAGAAAATTGGGTAAACCAAAACATTTTAGGTGTACTACATAAAATAAAGTAGAATATCTAATTTAGTAATTTCAATGGTAGTAATTTGAACGAGTTCTTCAAAAATCGGAACAGGGATACTTGCTTTGACATTTTCCCGCTGTTTCTGACATCCAGGAATTAATTTGTAACACCAAATTTGGCCGACCCAGAGATCTACGATGTTAAGAAAATGTACAAATTTAACATGTTCTCGACCCAGCAGCTATCATTGGAAGTACCCCAAAACTCCTGAAATAATTGATGTCATGTTTCGACACATGGCAGTCAGTAGTCCCAATGAAAGAATTCTGAGGGGGCGAGTAAGAACAGAAAGAAACAAACATGCCGACAACCGGAGTCAAACCCGGGTCGGCAGATTACAAATCCAACGTGCAAACCTCAACACCAAAAGCTCTAGAGCCGTTGGCGTGGTCAGTTTGGCAGTGCTTGAACCCACTCTTACACCCAATAATTTTGGGTGCACAAACAAGAGCCCTGATAATAGTATATTCTAGTATATTGGCCCATGACCAAGATGCACTTGTCTCATGGTGTAGAGATACCAGCTTGCCGAATTTCATGTTCTTCCAAGGTCTAGTTGTGAAGATTCTCTATTTGCTTGGAGAAGAAGAAACTGAGCAAGAACAACATGTTTCCCTTCTGTGATAGAGCGTCTGTGCACAGAGCACTGCCCCCTCCCCACCCATCCGTAGACGATCGCAAATTATATCTTCAACATACATAATTGGGTTTCAGTCACGACTCTCTAAGCAAAGACAAAGACTTCATAAGGCGTTGCCACTTTTACCTTGTCCGTGTTGTCTGGAAGTATCCTAAAAATCGCGCCTTTCGTACGGAATGGAGCCACAAAGCAGAACACGACTCGCTGGCATCCGGGTCGAATGAAGGTCGAAGGTTAAAGGTAATGCTAACCTGATTATCCAGCTTACCAAGACTGTGTACTCAGTGAGCGATTGTAGATCGACGGAGTTGCGCCAGGAATTATTGAATATTGAGTGATAAAATTTAAAAAAATTATTGTGATTTTAACGGGATTATATTTCTTTCGCAGTACTTATGTCTTGATTCTTTAAGTTTGGAATTACCGTCATTCATGATTGTAGTATAATGGGTTTCTGCTACGTTTTGTGTATATTGTTGTCTTCTAAAGCATACGTTTAAATCTTGCATCATGTTCTAGTTCTAGTTCTAAAAGCAAGGGTCGCACAAGTGTTCAATCCAGTTTTGTCAAACAGAAGCTACTCAAGCAACTGGACATGATTTTGGAAACGGCAAGACGTTTCAGGTGGTTTATGTGCACAAGAAAAGAGATGAATGCAACCTGAAACGTCTTGCCGTTTCCAAAATCATGTCCAGGGCACAACCCACCGTACGTGCAATTTGTCCGTACGTTTTTGTGAGGCCACGTACGTCTGCCGCGTATTTCTGAAAACGTTCAGGCTGCGCAGGGCAGGCGCGTCGCCCGTACTGGCACGTACGGGGGGCGAATCCGCAGCCCGATGACACACAAAGGTTTGCCTGTACGTAATCTTCTACGGCGTGTATGCGTGCTCCAAAATCCGTACGTACCACTTACGGATCCCAAAAGATTGTCCACGCTTTGGCACGTAGACAGCACGTATTTGCACGTACGGCGGGTCGTGCCCTTAGCTTTGCTGAAATCGACGCCCGAACAGCGCTGTGGTTAAATACCGACAGTAAGTCGTGCATTCTCCCAGATTAGAGGTTTCATGAACAAGATCATTTCAAGTTGCAATCATAAAACCGATTGCTGTTAAAACTCACAGAATATTCCCCACATACAGCTGCATATACTTGTTATACGCAGCATACGTAATACTTACACATTCATGTAACATTTAGTGCATCTAATAGTGGATACATGTTTGTTAAACCTTAAACGTGTCACTTACATATGTTAGTGCTAATACTAGATATCAAATTGTGAAGTGACACAAAAGTTGAAAAAAAAAATGTATTCTGCATTCATGTTAATGTGGATTCAAGCAAAGCATGCAATGACACACATCTACCCTTGATCAGCTTAGAGGTGACAATTGTTTGCGAGAACAACAAAAGACTTTGGTCCAAGGCAAAAAAGTATTTGCAACATGTCTTCTGTATCTGTATCTGTATCTATATAGCCGGTATAACCGCCGTTCGGCGTAACACACCAGCTTCGCAGGCACGCGGCGCGGCAGAAAATTCGAATACAGGGGTGCATTTTCATGGAACGAGTTGCCGCCAACGGTTAAAGTGGCCAGTTCTGCACTGTCGTTCAAGAAACTGATAAGAAACGGTAATCACTGCTGACCCCTGACCTCCTGACCCGGCACTAACTTCGATTAATGAGTTATGATTTTGATTTATGTTTATGTATATATTGTTACTTTGATTTGTTCATTTGATTTGTATCTTATTTCTTGTTATGCTATTTTGTGTACAGGGCACAACTGAAAAGCAGAACGCATAGTACTGAGTTGTCCACCCTGTCTAAATAAAACAGAAATAAAATAAAATAAAATAAGCAGCTGGTTATATTACACCGAACGACTCATTACACCTACCTTTTGCACATCTATCTGCAAGCGTTCTTTAAAACTACACAGAGAAGATGCCCCTACTGTACTTGGTGATAACAAATTCCACTCTACGATAGTTCTGGGAAAGTACGAATTTTTGAACACATCAATCCTAGGTTGGTAACTCTGGTATTTGAATGCATGACTGTTTCTTGTTCTTTTTTGAGCTGGTATTAGATACTTATCAGTTGGTACGTCCACCAGTTTATTGGTCATTTTGTACATCATGGAAAGTCTGGGCATTTTCCTTCTATCTTCAAGTGACATCCACTGCAAATCTGTTTTCATTTTGGTAACACTAGAATCCCTGTTATAGTTGTTTGTGCAGAATCGGGCAGCTTGGTTCTGTACCCTTTCAAGTTTATCTTTGTCTTTCTTTGTATACGGGTCCCATACTGTAGCGGCATACTCAAGGTTAGGTCTTACCATTCTCCTACAGCAGAGTACCGTCAGTCATTTATTCCTGACTGTACTCTGCTTTCCTTCCCTTTTGCCGGCGGTATTACCCGCCCTACTTATTAGATATTAATGAGCTTGCCCTTATATGGGCAGTCAGCCGTTGGGGATCGGGCGTTGGCATGGTGAGCAAACAAAGTCATGGTAATACGTAACATGATTGGCTGGTAGCTTCCCAGCGGCCTTTGCGAGACAGCTTCACGACAACAAGAAGCCCAAGGAAGGCCTGTTCTCTGATTGGTTGACAGCTTGTTTGTGGCGACAATCATAATACCCGTAGGTAGGCCCTGGGACAGCAGGGCCCCATAAGGTAAATGCCGTTGGGGACCGGGCGTTAGGAGGATGGGTCTTACTAGTGACGTGTATGCAAGTGATTTTACCCTGGTTGGGCATGCCCACAAGTTGCGTTTGATTACTCCCAATGTCTGTTTAGCCTTGGTTGTTATTTTGTTAACATGGACACCCCACTTCAGCCCAGTTGTTAATGTAACACCCAGGTATGGGTGGGTTTTTGTGGTTTCTAATGTCTGACCACAAAACTGGTAAGGGGACACTTTTGGTGTTCGTTTGTTCGTTATGTGCATGGTATAGCACTTATCAGGATTGAACTGCATAAGCCATTTCCTTTGCCATTCTTCCAGGGTGTTCAGATCTTCCTGAAGAACTTGTGAATCATTTTATGTGGATACCTCTATATATAACAGACAATCATCGGCGAATAACCTCACACTTGAATCGAGCTGGTCTGGCAAGTCGTTTATGTACAAGAGGAAGAGCAATGGTCCAAGCACAGTCCCTTGTGGAACTCCCGACGCTACTTTAACTGGAGCTGAAAAGCTCTTAAAAGCATGCATGAACAAACAAATGTTAATAATCATCTAAGCTATCATATATCAATTATATTACTTCATACACATACTCCATACATTAATACATTAACTTCTCTCTCTGTTTTTTCACGTGGTCATCCAAAGGGAATTTCTGTGCTGCAGAACTTAGTCGCACTGGTTACACTTGTAGGGTTCTTTGCGACGTGAGTTTTGATATGTACAGACAGTTCGTTCTTTGTAGCTGTCCTGTACCCACAAGTGTCACACATGTAGGGTTTCTCCTGGGTATGTTCTCTCTGGTGGTCATCTAAGTAAGATTTCCTTGTTGCAGAATAGTCACACTCGTAGGGGTTTTCACCAGTATGAGTTCTCATATGATTGGATAAGTAGGATTTCTTTGCTGTTGCAGAATAGTCACATTGGTCACACTTGTAGGGGTTTTGACCGGTATGAGTTCTCATATAATTGGATACGTCGGACTTTTGAGCTGCCCTGTACCCCCACTCCCCACACATGTAGGATTTCTCTCTGGTGTTTGGTTAGATGTCGGACCAAAGCACAGTTTTGTGCTGCAGAAGTCACACCGGTCATACTTGTAGGGTTTTTCTCAGGTATGAGTTCTCATATGCCGGGATAAGCTAGACCTTAGAGCTGCCCTGTATCCACACTCCCCACACATGTAGGGTTTCTCACCACTGTGTTTTACTAGATGTTTGTCCAAATCACATTTCTGTGCAGCGGAATAGTCACACTGGTCACACTTATAGGGTTTTTCTCCTGTGTGAATTCTCATATGAAGGGATAAGTGAAACTTGCGAGCTGTCCTGTACCCACACTCCCCACACATGTAGGGCTTCTCACCGCTGTGTTTCAATAGATGATTGTCCAAAAGAGATTTCCGTGCTGCAGAATAGTCACACCGGTCACACTTGTAGGGTTTATCCCCTGTGTGTTTTGCTAGATGAATGTCTAAACTGTACTTACGTGAAGCAGAATAGTCACACTGGTCACATCTGTAGGGTTTCTCACCGGTGTGTTTTGCAGCTAGATGTTGGTCTAAATTGGCTTTCTGTACAGCAGAATAGTTGCACAGGTCACACTTGTAGGGCCTTTCTCCTGTATGAGTTCTCATATGTATGGATAAGCCTGACTTGTGTTCTGTCCTGTACCCACACTCCCCACACATGTAGGGTTTCTCACCACTGTGCTTTCTTAGATGTCTGATAAAAGTGTATCTATCTGCAGCAGAAAAGTCACACTGGTCACACTTGAAGAGATTATGAGTATTCACATGTTCAGATAGGTCTGACTTCTGAGTTGTCCTGTACCCACATGGCCCACACATGTAGGGATTTTGAGTATTGCGACTTTCTTCCCGTTCTAGCTGTGATGACGAGCCAGTTTTCTTCACCTCCCAATAAAACGTTTCCTGGCACAAGTCTCGCCCTCCCCTGTCCCGCTGTCCGCCCATGTTTGTTGTCCTGTTTTGAAGTGGAGCTTCCTCCTCTATACATGGGAACAAGGAATCAGTCTTCTCAATCTTCACATCAAAAGTTCCACACACCCCACACATGTAGGGTTTCTCAGTATTGTAACTTTCTGTCTGTTCTAGCTGTGATGACGAGCCAGTTTTCTTGACCTTCCCATGAAACGTTTCCTGGCATGAAGCTGGTTCTTCCCAGTCCCGCTGCCGGCCCGCGTCTGCTGTCTGGCCCACCCTGCTGCTGGTCTCCTTCCCAGGATATCCACGACGCAGCTCGTTCCCAGAATGGTTGGAATGCAGACCTTTACTCTCGTTCCCAGGATGGTCAGGACGCAGACCTTTACTCTCGTTCCCAGGATGGTCAGGACGCAGACCTTTACTCTCGTTCCCAGGATGGTCAGGACGCAGACCTTTACTCTCGTTCCCAGGATGTCCAGGACGCAGACCTTTACTCTCGTTCCCAGGATGTCCAGGACGCAGACCTTTAGTCTCGTTCCCAGGATGTCCAGCACGCAGACCTTCCGTAGAACCTCCACAGCTGGGATCGATCATCTCTGTTCTGTTGTGCGATAAAAAAGAAGGAACTAGAAATGTTAACACCTTGGCCTCTCATAGTCATACGTAATGTCATTTTTAGTTGTATTGAGGTTGCAGAACACAGTTTTCAGCCTATGGGGATTCCTATACATGTATTTGACTTAAAGGATCACAATAAAAGACATTTTTTTTTTCAATTTTACTGAGAGAATCAACAAGCAGTGTACATATAGAATACAACACGGTGTATTCCGTAACACCCCAGGTACAAGCCCGATCGCAGGAAGGATCGTCCGACGGCCGAAAGCCAGATCCGACCCGCGGGAGGCCAGGGAGCTAGGTTGATGCGGAATACACTGTGTTATAATAATTTATTTATGTCATAACCAGATGAAAAAACATGTTTCGACGCAAAATGTGCCAGAAGTTGAGAAAATTTGGTGCCCTCAATCAAAAAACTGTTACAACAGCAATTCCAACTTCCGAATCAGGTATTCGAATTTTCGACAGCACCGCACTCGGCGTGCACAGAGTATGTTCGAATCATTCGATGGAAGCCTGTGTTATAAAACTTGGAAGCCTGTGTGGTACGGCATTTTATCACCCGATCCGGAACACCTGTATCGAACGTTATCGCGGCCCAGGTATGACATAAAAAGGCATATCCACTGAATTTCGTTGATTTTACACAACCATAAACAATGTCTATTGAAATCAGACTAAGTTAACTACGGCCGCGTGGCACGTTGGTATACCCGATCCCTCGATCTTAGAAGTTAAGCAACGCGACGGTCCGGACAGTGCTTGGATGGGAGACCAACCAAGGACGACCGGATTGCTGTAGCCTCACGAAGCTTTCCACGAAATCGTCTTCCGGGAGGGACGTAAAACGGGGGTCCCGTGCTCGAGGAGGTGCCTCGACCATGTTAAACAGCCTCATTACTCATAACTTGGGTACCTACTGGCTGGCAAAATACACTTTGTGATTATTATTATTATTAACAGGTATATACATATATGCAGACTCTGAGTACAGATGATAAAAAAATGTAATGTACACATATTGGCACCAATAAAGTCACGAGAAAGTCTCAAGAACGATACTCATATGTCCTTAGCCATTTGACTCATTGTAGTCATTTGACTCATAGTAGGTTGCCTCTTCTCGAGTCTTTAAAGTACGACACGATGTGTTTTGAAGACGAGGGTACTATCTACAAAATAACTGCCCCCCCCCAAAAAAAAGTTTTCAGGGTTTTAGCGGTGCATTTCGCTATTGTATTCGAGACGAGTTACGCACTGCATGGGGTTTTCTGATATATCGGGTTATAGGACAAGGATCAACTGCTTCCGGGTCAACCATACCAATAGTGTAGTGTTGTTGCACTATCACCTCAGTCGGTGATATGGCAGTCACTTTAACACATTTAATGGATTACTGTACTCTTGAGGTTGTTTTTCAGATCATACTACAATGTAGAGGCTTTTCGTTATGAGGGAGGTTTATACGGCATACGGATAGATCAGTGCCATACTACAGGTGTGTAAAAAAAAGTGACAGTCTGTGCCAATGTCGAAGCTTTCCCGGCTATCAAGGCAAGTTTATACGGATGGAACAGAGACTTTCTACAATAAAGATTAAGTGTAATGTCAGTAACATGTAAGATGTAGATTCTCAGGTACTGAAACTCTGGCACTTTGCATATCTTCCTGTAGCTTCCATTAGTTAATATAAAGCGCCTTGTACAACTATTTGCTAAACTTCCTCCAAAATTATCTTCCCTCATGACTGCAATTGTTACCCTATCCGGTTCTTGTACTCGTTTTTCCTGGGGCATGCTAGCCTGGGTACCTTCCGGGTACTAGTTCGCTCCTATTTAGTGTATGTTTGCCTCTGCTACCCGTCTGGAGACCTGCACATTCAAAGCGTTTAGTGGTTACGTCAGTTATGAGGGAACGAGGGAGTTAAGGAATGGGTTCTAGAGCGCGTTTGATGACAACAGGCCCTTCTGCAAGCGGACAGAGAGCTTTTTGGGTGTTCGAATGCCTGTTTCGAATGAGCGCCTGAATCCATTCCCAGGGTTCTCCCCAGAGAGTGGAATAAGGGAGGCCCTCCACTATACTCTCAGCCAGCTTCACTATACTATTTTTCAAATTTAGTGTGTTTCTTCCCTATTTTCTTTGTTAGTTTTGCTAAGATTAATGACAATTCACATATTTTTATACCAAGTGGCATCACTTTTCCAGTCAGCATTGTCTGCAAAAACTTGTGAATGAGCAATGATCAAAACAATAGTAGTTTTTCCACTTCACAACAAAGGAATAACAACAGTATATTATACTTGTAGTATTTGACACCCTCTGTCATTGCAAAATGAACCCATTTTCATGAAAGTGCAGCGCGTTGGTGCGGGTTATTTTTGCCAGCCCCTCCACTATACTAAAAAATTCTGGGGAGAACCCTGATTCCTTAATTTGCTTATGTGTAGGGACCAATCAGCGCCCTCGTCCAAAACTTTAACGATTCAAGATGATAACATGGTCAAAGATCCCAGACGGAACAGCAGAGAAGTGACTATAGTGTATAAATTATAGACGCCGGGGCGAACTACTTTCCGGATGGTACCCAGGCTAATGTTATGCTGGCAAAACTACGAAAGCTTCACCCTCCTTTTTCAGCACTGGAAAACGTCTTTTCAGCACTGGAAAACGAGTGCTGACGTCTTTTCAGCACTGGAAAACGAGTGCTGAGGGAGCTTCAGCACTGGAGAAAGGCCGGTCAGCACTGGAAAACGAGTGCTGAACATTCTTCAGCACTGGGTGCCGAGTGCTGAGGCCTATTCGACCATTGTTTTCAGCACTCGGTTCCAGTGCGGAAGGTGAAGCTCTCGTAGACTTGCGTTATGCTGTATACTTGACAGCTTTTATCCACTTTATTCAGTAACTGGTGCCTCATTTTGTCATGTCTTACACAGTAGTACAGAAAGTGGTCTGTGTTTTCCCTTGTCTCACATATCATACAGTAAACTACGTTCTTGGAACGTCTGTGCACAGAGGTCTGAGCATAAGTTGCCCCCCTCCCCACCCATCGTCAGACGACCGTGCAGTATTTGAAAAATAATGGGTTTTTCGATCGCTACTATTTTACCAAATGCAAGTAGACACTAAAAAAGATACTTCATAAGGCGGTTGACACTCTTACCTCGTCCGTGTTGTCGAGTAGTACCTTAAAAATCGCGTATTTCGTGCTCGGACAAAGGAACAGAAGATACACCGCACCTCGTCCTATTCGGGGTCATATGAAGGTGAAAGGTCAAAGCGCACACTAGCCTGATTACCCAGTTCACTTAGATTGTGAACCCGACAGCTGCTTGCAGATTGACGGAGTTGCACTAGGAATAAATGCACGGTAAAATCGCTATCAGCTTTTTCCATCGCTTCTTGTTTGAGGTTGGGAATTTTTAATGCGTATTGTTCATGATTTTAACATAATGTTTGACAGAATCGTATCCTTTCCGGTGCATGTATCCTTTCTGTCTCAAGATGAAATAAATAAATAAATGTATCTATGTATTCAATAACTAGTTGTCGCTTTAATGACATTGTCACTTAAACCTAGTATGCAAAACATGCAACTCCTTTATTCTTACAGCACTAGTATAATAATAACGTAGAACTAATCAACAGTATTCGATCATGAGAAATTCAAAGTGAAAACTTTTATTTCTGAAAGTCGAACCACGGAAATGAAAATGTCAACGCATACCGCTATTCGTGCACAGAGATATCTAAGTAGGTCCTAAACTACAGAATGGGGCATTATTTTCCAATAGATTATGTATCAATTAACAATTAGTCGACTTTTTGCAGAATTACTATTTGTTACAAATATGTCTTTGCCAGATTTTCTTACATGTCTAAATAATGTATTGAACTCTTTGAATTAGACAGCTAAGGGGTCACAATTCTTTGCAAGAAGTTCAAGACAAAAACCAAGTTAGAGTTTAACTAGAGTCCATTCCGATATACCACGAGATTTTTTGGCCAGTAATTGTTATAAGTTGGAATTATTTTGAATAAAAGAATATTCAAGCCCCAACAGTTAAATTTTTCAAAAGAATTAATATTGAATTTTGAATCTATTTGAATTCCTTTGAATACTTTGGAAACATTTTAAAAGAGATAACACAATAATTTTCAAATATCTGCAGGATTCTTTCACTTTTAGAAATATTTACATCATAATGGTAAACCTTGCCAAATGGTAGAATTAGTTTATTGCCCCATAAAAGTTAACCATTTGTCTGCCTGGTATATTTTTAGATTTCACTGCTGGGCACTGGTGGGTCCTTTGTGGTATACCGGTAGGCCATTGACATGACACCTAACTATACTTTGCAAGAATGTGTGAATTGCTTTCTTCCTAGCCCGATGACCAAACATTACAAAAAATGGTAGAATATTTGTTTGTTTGTTTGTTTATTTTCATACACCTGGGTAGCCTATTCAGTGCTGGTACACTGGTTTTCAATAGGGCCCAGTTTCACATATACATACAAGGAAATAAAAAAACAACTTGCAGAGAGAAAAGTATAGACATATACGTCGGAACATACAACTACAACTGAAACATGAAAGATAAAAATATGGTAGATAATGGCAAAATGCCGAATACCACTATTTACAAACTGTTAGAAGTCTTCTGTTCCACATCTTGAATATTTAAAAGATTTTACACACCAACGAAAATATTAAGTTCAAGTAGCATTCAAAATATTTGTAAAGTAGAAAATCCCCAAGACAAATAATTGAAAACAATTGAAAACATTTGTAAATAACAATGGCAACCTTTGCGGTGATTTGGAATTGACTCTATGAAAAATGCTATGGGAAGCATGTAAGAGTTGTCCTGAACCCACATTCCTCGCACATGTTAGGTTTCTCACTAGTGTGTTTTGTTACATGTACTGATGTAGGTCCAAATCACTACTACTACTACTACAATTAACTACTACTACTAGGTGAAAATCACATTTCTGAGTCACCTTTATAGAGTTTGTCACCAGTGTGTTTTGCTAGATGAATGACCAAACTGGACTTACGTCCTGCAGAATAGTCACACAGGTTACACATTTAGGGTTTTTCACCGGTATGGGTTCGCATATGTTGGGACAACCTATCTTTCCGAGCTGTCCTGTACCCACACTCCCCACACATGTAGGGCTTATCACCAGTGTGTTTTGCTACATGCTTGTCCAAAGTAGATTTCTGTGCAGCAGAATAGTCACACTGGTCACACTTGTAGGGTTTTTTTCCTGTGTGAGTTCTCGTATGTTTCAATAAGTCTGACTTGTGTCTTGTCCTGTACCCACACTCTCCACAATTATAGGGTTTGTTACCAGTGTGTTTTGTAAGATGAAAGTCCAACGAGGATTTGTCTGCTGCAGAATAGTCACACTGGTCACACTTGTATGGCTTTTCACCAGTATGAGTTCTCATGTGTTTTGATAAGGTAGATTTCTGAGTTGTCCTGTAACCACACTCTCCACACATGTAGGGTTTCTCACCGGTGTGTTTTGTTAGATGTTGGTCCAAATGGGATTTCCGTGCTGCTGCATAATCACACTGGTCACACTTGTAGGGTTTCTCACCTGTATGGGTTCTCATGTGTACAGATAGGTGAGACTTGTAAGCTGCCCTGTACCCACACTCCCCACACATGTATGGTTTCTCACCGGTGTGTTTTGTTAGATGTTGGTCCAAATGGGATTTCTGTGGTGCAGAAAAGTCACACTGGTCACACTTGTAGGGCTTTCGCTCATCAGTCTCGTTCCCAGGGTGGCCAGTGCCCAAGCCTCCAGTCTCGTTCCCAGGGTGACCAGGACGCAAACCTCCAGTCTCGTTCCCAGGATAACCAGGGCACAAACCTTCAGTAGAGCCTCTACAGGTGGGATTGGCCATTCCTTTTCTGTAGAGGAACAACAAATGATAGAAGGAAAATAGTATCTATATAATATTGCCCCGAATGACCAAGGTGCAGTGTCTTATGCTTTGACATACCACTTGCTGAATTTCAAGTTATCTTCTTCTTCTTTCGGTTAGGCTGCCAACCTCATCTTTTTGAGGATTCTGCAGCCGTGGCAACATGGAGAGGTTCACTGCGCAGACTGAGGGGGGATTATATTTTGGATTTAAACATAGACAAGGATGGCGATAGCGCCACCTCCGCTGGGAGGTCGTTCCAGTCTCTAATTGTACGTGGGAAGAAGGCATTTTGCCTATATTGGGTTCTACTAGTCGGTACCTTGTATGCTGCGGGATGGGTCGATCTCGAACTTCTAGCTTGTGGAGCGGGACTCGTTTTGCAGTTAATAGCCAGATCCCCTGAGTGGTATTTATAAAAAGTGACTAATCTAGCCCTCCGTCGTCTCTCCTGGAGTGTTGGCCACTCAAGGTCGTGAAGCATTTCGCTGACACTGGAGGACCGTCGATACCTGTTTGACACCCACCGGGCAGCCCTACGCTGGACCGCTTCGAGCTTCGCTATATCCTTTGCTGTATAGGGGTCCCAAACGGGACTAGCAAATTCTAGTAATGGTCGGACTAATGTAACATAAGCAAGGTTATTTTATCTTTTTGGATCCTACCTTTATGTTTCTTCTCAGAAAACCTAGGGTTCTGCTGGCCTTGTTGGTGATGTTTGCGATGTGCGTACACCAAGTGAGATTGTAGGTAATTGTCACTCCTAGATACTTGGCTTCCTTGGTTGAGACAAGAGTGTGACCATGAAGTTTGTAGTTCATTGTTTGGGGGACCCTCTTCCTTGTGATATGGAGTGCTTGGCACTTGTCTGGATGGAAACTCATCATCCAG
>NW_023365881.1:182569-190659 GCF_000003815.2 Branchiostoma floridae
GTTGACAATTTCGGGGCCTTATCCTTTGACATATTATTACCTAGAATTCCTGTCGCCGCACATGCGCTCTGACCTTTGTGAAAGGACTTATTCCAAGGTCTAGTGGTGAAGATGAATGCTTTCTATTTGATTGGAGAAGAAGAAACTGAGCAAGAACAACATGCCCACAGTGTAATGTTTTGTTACAACCTGAATAAAGAAACATGGCCAACATCATGTTTCCCTTCTGTGATAAAACGTTCTATGTCTGTGCAGAGCAGTGCATGCCCCCCTCCCCACCCATCCGCAGACGATGGCAAATTATATCTACAAGATAGATGATTGGGTTTCATTCACGACTCATTAAGCAAAGACAAAGACTCCATAAGGCGGTTGACAGTCTTACCTTGTCCGTTTTGTCTAGAAGTACCGTAAAAATCGCGTCTTTCGTACTGGAACAAAGGGAAAGACTTCAAGTCACATCCGGGGTTGTGCGAAGGTGAAAGGTCAGAGGTTATGAAAACCTGATTACCCCCAGCTCGTGACCTCAGTAACAGATCGCAGATTGACGGAGATGCGTTCGGAATAAATGTGTAGTAAAATTGCGATCTCAACGCTATTATATACTTACTTTTCACTATCAAAGTCTTTTTTTATTTTGCGTATTCAATGTAAGTTTATTTGTTCTTATAAAGTTCTTACCCGACGGCTAATTGCAACAAGGTATTCAATATATGTAATTGTCACTACAAGGAACAATTGTACGTGAATTCAGAAACCCTTCTTTATTTTTACAGTATAACAACAATATAAAATCAATCAAAGGTACTCGTTTATATCAAATCTACAATGAAAAATTTATTCCTCAAAACTTAACATGAATGTTAGTGTATCCCACATTTCGTGCTCAGAGAAATTTATGTTTTAAAAGTATGTTTTCACATTGTTAATACTAACAAAGGGAAACCGGTATCGAAGGTCCTCCCAGATTGCTGAGTGATTATGAACAAAATCGTTACACGTTTCAATCATAAAGCCGAGTAGTGTTGAAACTCGCAGCAAACTTCAAACATACAGCTGCATATACTTATTGCTAACTGAATTACATCATAGAATACAACAATTCGTGTACAAGTTGTACATTTAATAGTGGACACATATCTATCCAAACTTTAACGTGTCAAAAACTTGTGTTAGTGGTAATACTGGATAATCAAATAGTTAATCGAGACAGAAACGTTGAAAAAAATGGCATTATGTTATATTCTAGATTCTTGCTAAGAAAGACTTAAATAAAAGCCTGTACTGATATAAATATTTTGCCCAGTACATGGACCAGTGCAGGTTAGGCTCCAATTTTACCTGCACTAACCTGTATAAACCCAGTACATGGACCAGTGCAGGTTAGGTACAGGTAGACACCAGAAATACCTGCACAGCTCCAATTTTACCTGCACTAACCTGTATAAACCCAGTACATGGATCAGTGCAGGTTATGTGCAGGTAGACACCAGAAATACCTGCACAGCTCCAATTTTACCTGCACTAACCTGTATATACCCAGTACATGGACCAGTGCAGGTTAGGTGCAGGTAGACATCAGAAATACCTGCACAGCTCCAATGTTACCTGCACTAACCTGTATGTACCCAGTACATGGACCAGGGCAGGTTAGGTGCAGGTAGACACCAGAAATACCTGCACAGCTCCAATGTTACCTGCACTAACCTGTATATACCCAGTACATGGACCAGTGCAGGTTAGGTGCAGGTAGACATCAGAAATACCTGCACAGCTCCAATGTTACCTGCACTAACCTGTATGTACCCACTACATGGACCAGTGCAGGTTAGGTGCAGGTAGACACCAGAAATACCTGCACAGCTCCAATGTTACCTGCACTAACCTGTAAATGCAGGTGGTATTACAAGCTCTGATTCTAGATTCATGTCTGTAAAGCCTTAAGAAAAGCTTGTACTGACAAAATTATGTTTTTGCAAGATCTTCTAGCACGTCTATTCTTAATCGGATAAGAAGTCACAACTGTTTTTAAGAACAACATATTAAGATTTTGCTCCAAGGCGATGTTTTTCTAAATGGAAATACCAACGGGATTTCTGTGCTGCGAAACAGTCATATTGCTCTGATTTGTTTTTTGCAGCATACCCACCCTTCCCACACATGTAGGGCTTCTCGCAAGTGTGTTTTGTTACATGGATGTCCAACGGACTTTCTGCGAGGCAGAATAGTCGCACTGGTCATACTTGTAGGGTTTTATGTGGCGTGAGTTTTGATATGTACAGACAGTTCATCCTTTGTAGCTGCCCTGTACCCGCATTTATCACACACGTAGGGTTTCTCCTGGGCATGTTCTCTAAGGTGGTCATCTAAGGAAGATTTCCTTGTTGCAGAATAGTCACACTGGTCACACTTGAACTTGAAGGGTGTCTCTCTAGTGTGTCTCAATACATGTTGGTCCAAGTGCGATTTCCGTGCTGCCACATAGTCACACTGGTGACACTTGTAGGGTTTTTCTCCTGTATGAGTTCGCATGTGCATGGATAGGTCTGACTTATAAGCTGCCCTGTACCCACACATGTAGGGTTTCTCACCGGTGTGTTTGGCTAGATGTCTGTCCAAGTTGGACTTACAAGTAGCAGAATAGTCACACTGGTCACACTTGTAGGGTTTTTCCCCTGTGTGAGTTCTCATGTGTTTTGATAGGTGAGACTTCTTCGCTGTCCTGTACCCACACTCCCCACACATGTAGGGTTTCTCACCAGTGTGTTTTGTTATGTGGTCCTCCAAAGTGGATTTACGTGCTGCAGAATAGTCGCACTGGTCACATTTGTAGGGTTTCTCACCAGTATGAGTTCTCATATGGTTTAATAAAGTAAATTTCAGAGCTGTTCTGAGCCCACACTCCCCACACATGTAGGGTTTCTCACCGGTGTGCTTCAGTAGATGTTTGTCCAAAGAGGATTTCTGTGCAGCAGAATAGTTACACTGGTCACACTTGAAGGGTTTTTCCCCGGTATGAGTTTTCATGTGTCTGGATAAGTTGGACTTGCAAGCTGCCCTGTACCCACACTCCCCACACATGTAGGGCTTTTCACCGGTGTGTTTCGTTAGATGTAGGTCCAAATTAGCTTTCTGTGCAGCAGAGTAATCACATTGGTCACACTTGTAGGGTTTCTCACCTGTATGAGTTCTCATGTGTTTTGATAAGGTAGATTTCAGATTTGTCCGGTACCCACACTCCCCACACATGTAGGGTTTCTCACCGGTGTGTTTTGTTACGTGTATGACCAAAGCACATTTTTGTGCAGCAGAATAATCACACTGGTCGCACTTGTAGGGTTTATCACCGGTGTGTTTTGTTCGATGTCGGTCCAAATTGGATTTCCGTGCTGTCGCATAGTCACACTGGTCACATTTGTATGCCTTTTCTTCTTCTGTCTCGTTCCCAGGGTGGCCAGTGCGCAAACCTTCAGTAGAACCTCCGCAGCTGGGACTCGCCATGCCTTTTCTGTTGAGGGTCAACAAATGATAGTAGGAAAATCAGGGCTCGAAATTCATTTGGGGGGCGGGGGGGGGGGGGATTACGTGCACTGGTGTACCCAACCTGGAAAATTGGGTGAACGAAAAATTTTTTAGGTGTACCACATAAAATAAAGTAGAATATCTAAATTAGTAATTTGAATGGTAGTAATTTGAACGAGCTCTTCAAAAAATCGGAACAGGGATACTTGCTTTGACATTTTCCCGCTGTTTCTGACATCCAGGAATTGATTTGTAACACCAAATTTGGCCAACCCAGAGATCTACGATGTTAAGAAAATGTACAAATTTAACATGTTCTCGTCCCAGCAGTTATCATAGAAAGTACCCCAAAACTCCTGAAACAAATGATGTCGTGTTTCGACACATGACAGTCAGTGGTCTCAATGTAAGAATTCTGAGGGGCGAGTAAGAACAGAAAGAAACAAACATGCCGACAACCGGGATCAAACCCGGGTCGGCAGATTACAAATCCAACGTGCAAACCTCAACACCAAAAGCTCAGAGCCGTTGGCGTGGTCAGTTTGCTTGAACCCCACTCTTACACCCAATAATTTTGGGTGCACAAACAAGAGCCCTGATAATAGTATATACGCTGTATACTTGACAGATTCAATCCACTTTAAGCTTTATTCAGTGTTTCAATGGTGTCTCATTCTGTCCTGTCTTACACAAAAGTACAAATAGTGGTCTGTGTTCTCCCTTGTCTTACATATAATAAAGTTAAAGAAGAAGAAAACACTTCCTGTGTGCACAGACCACTGCCCCCCTCCCCACCCTTCGTCAGACAACCGTGCAGTATTTGGGTTTTTAACCGCTAATTTTTTAAACAAATGCACGTAGACACTAAAACAGAGACTTCATAAGGCGGTTAACACTCTTACCTCGTCCGTGTTGTCGAGAAGTACCGTAAAAATCCTTTTTTTTCGCGCTGGAACAAAGATACACCACACCTCATTCTATCCGGGGTCATAAGAAGGTAAAAGGTCAAAGGGCATACACGCCTGATTACCTAGCTCACTCACAATTGTGAATCCGCCAGCTGCTTGCAGATTGACGGAGTTGCGCTAGCAATAAATGCACGGTAAAATCGCTATCAGATTTTACCATCGCTTCTTTTTTTTAGGTTGGGAATTTGTCATGCGTTTTGTTAATGGTTTTAACATAATGTTTGACAGAATTGTATCATTCCGGTTCATGTATGTAATCATCATCATATCGTAAATAATAAGTAAATTATTATGTATGTAATAAATAAATGTCAATATCACCTCAACCAACAATTGTACGTAGATTTAGTTTGCAGATCCCTCCCTTATTCTTTTCGTATAAAATAACGTAGAATTAATTATTACTGACAACATTTATTTCTGAAACTGAACCACAAAAATAAGAATTTTATTATATTTCAGCCATACATAGTATGGTGAAATATATCGTATTCGTAATGTTTCTTTCTTTCTTTCTTTCTTTCTTTCTTTCTCCTGTCAAATCTTCAAAGTGATTCATCTCCGCCGTTCCTGGACCGAATGACCTGAAATTCGGCACAGGGGTAGAGTGAACCAATACCTTGATGCTTTTTTCCCATTTTTTTCATATCTGCCTCTAAAATGATTTTATAGAGATTTTTTGGTCAATTTTAGACCAAAACTGTATATTTTGGCCCCTGTACCCAGGTATTACAACCAAATGAGCTGAAATTTGACAGAGATGTGCCTTGATAATGCCCCCATATAAATTCGATAACACTTTTGGTGTACAGTACAACAAAATGCTTATTTTTGCGATTTTTTGACCAATTTTTGACCCAAAAAGGACACTTTTGGCTCCTGTACCTTGGTATTGCAACCGAATGAGCTGAAATTTGACACAGATGTGCCTTGATAATCTTTTCATATAAATTCAATAACACTTTTGGTGTACAGTACAACAAAATGCTTATTTTTGCGATTTTTGGCCAATTTTTGACCAAAAAATGACACTTTTGGCTCCTGTACCCTGGTATTACAATTAAATGACCTGAAATTTGGTATAGATAGGCATTAGATACTTGGTAACAAGATTCAAGTAAAATTTTTGACATAAACAACTTTAAAATGATTAATTTTGGCACTTTTCTGAGGGGAAATTTGTTTTCTTTTGGCCTCCTGACGTGACCTTCCGTGACCCCGCACAGAGCCACATCTGTGCGCGTCAGCCGGAGAGTTAATTGAATCAAAGACCTAGCCAATCAGCGAAGAGGAGGCCAAAGGCTAATTAATATTCATAAGCGGGGCCTCATGATCCCTTATATAGCAGTGTTCCCGCCAGGGGGAGCGAAGCCCGCCTAAGGCTCTCGCATTTTAGACTATTCAGAAGGCTTTATATTGTATCAGTTCTTAGGGGCATATCTATGATAATCGCAGCAGTCACTTAACTTCTCTTCAGGAGTTTAGCATAACACTATTTCAGGTCAAACCGTCAAAGGCAACTAAAAACAAACTTTAACGTTACTGAGTTCAACAGTACTTATAACTTGTTATCCGAAGTTGAAACGCTAGCGATGGTATTTTCGCTGCGCTGTTAGCTCCGTGCGACTGTTGTTGACGGTCTTATAACGGTATATTTTGCACCCCTGTACCCTGGTATGAGTAACATTTGGTATAGATAGGCATAAGATAGTTGGTAAAATGATCCAAGTAAAATTTTTGGCATAAAGTACTGTAAAAGGCTTAATTACAGCACTTTTTTTAGGGGAAATTGGTTTTCTTTCGTTCTCCATGCCATGACCTTTAGGACGTTCACCCCACAGAGCCGACATCTGCACCTGCGTCTAGCCGGCAGGAAGAGTTAATTCAATTAATGGTTCAGCCAATCAGCGAAGAGGAAAGCGAAGGCTAATTAATATTCATAAGCGGGACCACACAATACGTTAACTTGAAGACTCAGGCCGTACAGACTTCTCGCCAAGCCCCCCCGGAAGCTCTTGCATTTTAGACTATTGAGAAGGCTTCTTTTATCAGTTTTTTTAGGGCCATATCTACGATAATCGTAGCAGTCACTTACTTCTCTTCAGCAGTTTGACTTTAAAATATTTCGGGTCAAAGCTTCAAAGACAACTAAAACCTCATAAACAACAAACTAAATACTTAGCTCAACAGTATACAAAAATATTGTACGGGTTGCCATCCTTAGTTGAAGCGCTTATTTATAGCGCTAGTATCTTCGCTGCGCCGTTAGCCGCCGTGCGACTTTTGTTGACGGTCTGATATCCCTACGTCGCCGCCTCGCTGATATTCCCACGGACATGTTTCAAGAAAAATACCCAGCAAAAAACGCTGTTCTGCGTCAAATTCTATTCTTTAAAACATGTGGGACTCAGTGTTACAGTCTAAATATTTTGTAGAAGCACCGCTGTAGGAAAGAAGGTCCAAGCAATGTAAAACATCACGTAGCATGAAGTTCGCTGTCAACTGGCACACAGCACATGACTGTTTGAAACTCTAAGTCTAATCAACAGCCGTGTTTGATTGATAGCCGGCGGTCCTTTGATGAAGTCGGCGAAAGGTGCGTTAGTTAGAAAATCTGCGTTTAGTTTTGATACGTAATTATAAGTTAGACAGTGGCGAGAATGATTATTTTCTCATCAATATTTCTCTTCAGAATTATTTGAACTTAATTGTACATCTTAACAATTGGCTTACCTGTGCAATGTTTATATGATTAATGATCAGTGTACTGAAATCATGTGTAACGTATGGCTCCTAGTCAATAGATCAGCATTTTCTCTATAGTGGTAACAAGATTCAAGTAAAATTTTTGACATAAACAACTTTAAAATGATTAATTTTGGCACTTTTCTGAGGGGAAATTTGTTTTCTTTTGGCCTCCTGACGTGACCTTCCGTGACCCCGCACAGAGCCACACCTGTGCGCGTCAGCCGGAGAGTTTATTGAATCAAAGACCTAGCCAATCAGCGAAGAGGAGGCCAAAGGCTAATTAATATTCATAAGCGGGGCCTCATGATCCCGTATATAGCAGTGTTCCCGCCAGGGGGAGCGAAGCCCGCCTAAGGCTCTCGCATTTTAGACTATTCAGAAGGCTTTATATTGTATCAGTTCTTAGGGGCATATCTATGATAATCGCAGCAGTCACTTAACTTCTCTTCAGGAGTTTAGCATAACACTATTTCAGGTCAAACCGTCAAAGGCAACTAAAAACAAACTTTAACGTTACTGAGTTCAACAGTACTTATAACTTGTTATCCGAAGTTGAAACGCTAGCGATGGTATTTTCGCTGCGCTGTTAGCTCCGTGCGACTGTTGTTGACGGTCTTATAACGGTATATTTTGCACCCCTGTACCCTGGTATGAGTAACATTTGGTATAGATAGGCATAAGATAGTTGGTAAAATGATCCAAGTAAAATTTTTGGCATAAAGTACTGTAAAAGGCTTAATTACAGCACTTTTTTTAGGGGAAATTGGTTTTCTTTCGTTCTCCATGCCATGACCTTTAGGACGTTCACCCCACAGAGCCGACATCTGCACCTGCGTCTAGCCGGCAGGAAGA
>NW_023365881.1:193177-198226 GCF_000003815.2 Branchiostoma floridae
GCACCTCAACGACACCTCTTTATGCACTTTACTGTTATCAGGATCAACATCTCTCTCACATCAACAGAACTGTAACATCTTTGATCTTGTCATTACCTATATCCATTGTACAGGCAGGTTCTCAATTGATTAAGCACCAACTTGTCTCGTTTAAATTTACTTTTCTGTTATCCATTTTGTACTTATGTATGTAATGTGGTTTACTGTTCTTATTTTATGGGTATGTTTCTTGAGTAGAAGGCTTAATATAAGCAATTTGTTGCTTTCTGCCTCATACTCTCAAAATATATGTGAATAAAAAAAAAAAATTACTGTTCCTGTACCTGTTCCTGTGACGATGAGTTGTTGATGGGGTACTTAACTCTAGAAGGGAGTGCTATTCTCCAATAGATTATGTATCAGTGAATTCATAATCAACAACCGTTTATCAGAGTTCCACTTTGGTGAATTACACGAGGTGTGTTTGTAAAGCCCATTGTACCCATGCAGACCCTACCCATGCACTTCCTTCATCATGAATATTTTCGGCATAAAGTTAGGAGCGATGTGCACACCAAAACGACAAATTTTTCACAAGATATTTATTAATAAACAACAAATAACAAGGCCCCTCAAATTGGTTTTGTATCTGAGCTTTTGTCAGGCCATGTCAGACACATTCAGCCATAGCCTGAGATTACACGATTTACTTAATTAAAAGAGTACTTGGGGAGTTTAGCACAAGACTAAATGTTTTTGGATGTACGCCAGACTAGTAGGTACTTACAGGTATAATATGAAGTTGCATTCACCTTTACTTCCTAGAATTAATCTATCAGAAAATAACAGCCTCTTGTGGAGTTTGGGGCTCCTTTAAATAAAGCTTGCTACTGTTACAAATATGTTTTTGCATGATCTTTTCACAAGTCTAAGTTGTATTGAACTCTTCTTGTACTATCCTTGGTTAGCTAAGTGGTCACAACTCTTTGCAAGAACTTCAGAAGACTTAGGTTCAAGACAAAGATCAAGTTAAATTTTAACTCTATGTGGAGTATTCCTGTACCCACACTCCCTGCACATATTAATCTCAAAGCAGATCCTACAGTAGCATAAGATAGTACCAAAAGCTGCCAGAGTGAAGCCGGCCTAGGAGTGTGTTTGGCGAATGTGGTAGTACATCTCTTGGCTGACTACACTCCTTGGCAAGTTTTGACATCGTAGGATAAGCTTAGAGATTAGCACATATAGGGTTTCTCACCGGTGTGTTTTGCTAGATGAATGTCAAAACTGGACTTGTGTGCAGCAGAATAGTCACACTGGTCACACTTGTACGGTTTTTCCCCTGTATGAGTTTTCATATGTTCAGATAAGGTAAATTTCCGAGCTGCCCTATACCCACACTCCCCACACATGTAGGGTTTCTCACCGGTGTGTTTTGCTAGATGTTGAACCAAACCACATTTCTGTGCAGCAGAATAGTCACACTGGTCGCACTTGTAGGGTTTTTCCCCCGTATGGCCCCTCATATGTCGGGATAAGTCAGACTTGCGAGCTGTCCTGTACCCACACTCCCCACATATGTAGGGTTTCTCACCGGTGTGTTTCATCATATGTTGATCCAAAGTGGATTTCAGTATTGTGGAATAGTTGCATTGACCACACTTGTAGGGCTTCTCTCTTGTGTGGTTTCTCAGGTGTCTAACCAGGCCTTGCCTATGACGGGTCCTGTACCCACACTCCCCGCACATGTAGGGTTTGTCACCGGTGTGATTTGCTAGATGCCTGTCCAAAGTGGATTGTTGTGCAGCAGAATAGTCACACTGGTCACACTTGTAGGGTTTTTCTCCTGTATGAGTTCGCATATGTTTCAATAGATCTGACTTCTGTGTTGTCCTGTACCCACACTCCCCACACATGTAGGGTTTCTCTCCAGTGTGTTTCAATACATGTCGGTCCAAATGGGATTTTTGTGCTGAAGAATAGTCACACTCGTGACACTTGTAGGGTTTCTGTCCTGTGTGTTTTGCTAGATGAAGGTCCAAATGGGATTTCTGTGCAGCAGAATAGTCACACTGGTCACACTTGTAGGGTTTTTCACCAGTATGAGTTCGCATATGTATGGATAAGTAAAACTTGCGATCTGCCCTGTACCCACACTCCCCACACATGTAGGGTTTCTCAGTATGGAGCTCAGACACGTGGTTTTCCCCCCGTTCTAGCTGTGATGACAAGCTGGTTTTGCTGACCTTCCCATCAAACGTTTCCTGGCATGAAGCTGGTTCTTCCCAGTCCTGCTGCCGGCCCGCGTCTGCTGTCTGGCCCTCCCTGCTGCTGGTCTCGTTCCCAGGGTGGCCAGGGCCAAGATCTTCTGAAGTTCCACAGCCGGGATCTGCCATCTCTTTTCTGTTGTGTGATAACAGAAGAATGTACTGAATAAAACATACACCGGGAAGTGCTATGTTCAAATCTAATTCAGTAATTGTGATCAAACTGAAAATCAACAAAATTTGAAAGAAGGCACATTCACTACCTATTTACTTCTTCCAATTCTAAAGATAAATGATACCTTCAATGACCCTTAAATAGATTAATCAATTTGGTGGATCATGTAACAGTGGTGTTCAAGTACTGCCTATCGTCCTTCCCCATGGGCACTAGTGCTTTTGTGGCAACAGTGATAGCGGTCATGACTTGTGATCTGCCGACCCCGGTTCGATCCCGGGTAGGGGGCATGTTGTTTCTTTCTGTTCTACTCGCCCCTCTGGTTGTTTCAATCAATTGAACAAAGTATTCTTCTGTAACTTGTCCTCCTGTCAAGTTATTTCTTCACAATAGGTCTAGTTTGATTTGCACCGACAAAAACTGTAATGAAAACGACAGATGAAAGGGTTCGCTTAAAAGGCTGGGCTGTCTACCAGGCCAGGCTACCTGGCCTGTCTACCTGGCCTGGCTATCACGTCAGGCTACTCAGATCCCCCATTCATAGCCCAATCATATGGCACTCAGCCAAAATAGCTGATTGACAGGCATAGTAATTGCTAATCTCCAACAGGAGGTTGGCCTGTCCACCACTGGCTGGGCCCTTGGGAATGTGTCTGGGAAGCCTTCCTTGCAGCTGTCAGGAACACAAGTACCAGGACTGTGTGTGTGTATGTTTGTGTGTGTGTGTGTGTGTGTGTGTGTGTGTGTGTGTGTGTGTGTGTGTAAGAATGGGCTTGCCAGCAACAGAAATTTATTTCTTTATTGAATATCTATCTTCTAGAATAGAAACTATCTCAGCTCGTGCAACAAGGACTAACAAGAAGGAAGAGAATAAAATTGATAAATCACTGTAAAGCTAAACTTGTAACGTTACTGACCAAGGGGGGTATAATTACATGTACCTCCTTGTTCTCTATGCTAGTATGCCATGTTGACATATACAATCTCGGTAGTCACATAGCCTTTTTGAGGCTGTGGATTGTTATCCACTGTACAATTTTTGTGTCCAGGACAGAGCCCAATCCTCTCCTAACTGCCAATAATCTCTCCGACCCCCTTGTACAATTGGAGTGGGGAAAATACTGTTAACAGCACAGATTTTGTGACATGTCAAAGGATTTAGATTTAGATAGATATAGATTTGAACCCAGGACCTCTGTTTTCTAGGTCTAACACCCTAAAAGCATTTACCCAACACAGTACTGGTACAGTACTTGAATGTGTTCCTGACACACTGCAATGAAGGCCTCCCAGACACATTCCCGAAGGGCCCAGCCAGTGGACAGGCCAACCTTGGGTCACCAGCATTGTTGGAGATTAGCAATTGCTATGCCTGTCAATCAGCTATTTTGGCTGAGTGCCATATGATGGGGCTATGAATGGGGGGATCTTAGTAGCCTGACGTGATAGCCAGGCCAGGTAGACAGGCCAGATAGCCTGGCCTGGTAGACAGCCCAGCCTTTTAAGCGAACCCACAGATGAAACGTCTGCAGAAAATTAAAGGGGGCATTGTGTGCCGACAAAGACTGTTCAAAGACTTTCAACCTTCACATGAAACCATTCTGCAACATTGGGAAACGTCTGTGCCCAGAGCACCGCCCCCCTCCCCACCCATCCATAGAAGATTGTGCAGTATCAGCAATACAGATAAACGGGGTTTCACTCACTACTCTTTAACAATGACAAAGACTTCATGTGTCGGTCGGCACTCTTACTTGGTCCGTGTTGTGTAGAAGTACCGTAAAACTCGTGTCTCTGGCGTACTAGAAGCAGGAACTACGGAACAGAACACTAACTCGCAACATCCGGGGTCTTCCGAAGGTGAAAGGTCAAAGTGTTGCAAACCTGATTACCCAGTTCACTCGGTAACCGATCGCAGATTGACGAATTTGGGCTCGGAATAAATGTGTAGTAAAATCGTGGTCTTATTCAAAGGGGATTATATCTTATTCGCATCATCTATGTCTTCTCATTCTAGTGGAAGTAACAGCGTTTTTTTTTTCTTGATGATTTACAGCATTTTACCCTTTCTGCCACATATTCAATCGCTGTCTTCGAATGGTTAACGCCCAAGCGAGGGAACTGGAAAGACAGGTTTGCAACACTTAAAGGATTAAAGTCTTTCACCTTCGGAAAACCCCGGATGTGTCGAGTTGGCGTTCTGTTCCGCTGTTCCTGCCTCTAGTACGTCGGAGACACGATTTTTACGATCGCTCTACACGACACGGACCAGGTAAGAGTGTTAATCGACCCATGAAGTCTTTGTGTTTGTTGAAAGAGTCGCGATTGTAGCCCCCTTTATCTATCTTGCAGATACTTCATGATCTTCTGTGAATGGGTGGTGGGGGTGGGCGGTGCTCTGTCTGTTTAAACCTTTATTTATTTATGAAAGCTCAACTCGTCCGGCAGGGTGCTTTTCATTGAGGTCATGAGGGAAGAGGCAAGAGTCAGACATAGTATATAACAGCAAGGAGGTTTAAAAAACAACCTCCTTGATAACAGAGATACAGTTAACGCTAGTTCACCTTTATCCGTAGGGTACACTATACCCGTTCCATTTAAAACCAATGTAATTGGGGGATATCAAGT
>NW_023365881.1:198681-200713 GCF_000003815.2 Branchiostoma floridae
TCATATAACTTTAAGTCCTATAAGTCTATATACACAAGTTTTTACATAAATACAAAGAAAGAAACTGTTTGATTCGAGTCCGTTCATTTGGCCGTTCCCATTACTTTAAGAGTTTCTGTGCACTGAGACGTTCCAAGGTTTTAGGACTCAGTATATGTGAACTTTGGAGACAACACAGGGGTAGAAGATGTCCCACATATTCCCATTGTAAAGAGGGCGAAAATATTTTTAAAAGTAGATTTGGGGGGCGGAGGGTCTGTTATTTTGTAGATAGTACTAGTATTCTCTACTTCAACACATATTGGTGCCGTGCTTCATAGACTTAGATAGAGGTAGCCTACAACAAATTACAATGAGACAAATGGCTAAGGATATGAGTATTGTGCTTAAGATGTTCTCGTTCGCGACTTAATTGGTGCCAGTATGTGTACATTATCGTTGTTTTATTATCTGTACTCGGAGTCTGATTTTAACAATTGCACTGCTGATGTTTGTAAAAAATCAACCCAGTGGACATGCTCTAAACATTTAACACTGCGAGCTGATTCTCAAGAAAATTGAAAAAGAAAATACATGTGTGTGTAAAAACACTGTGTATATATATTTTATCCGCGTCAACGCCAGTCACCTTGTGATCCTTTAAATGTAGGAATTCTCAAAGGCCGAAAACTGTGTTCTGCAACCTCAGCAAAGCTGAAAATGACATAATGAGTGGTCTAGAACAGCCAAAGAAGAAAGAAGGGACAGAACAAGAGTTGCTGGTCACCATTAAATGTGTTGCATAAGAATAAACCAAATAGAGGTTTGTAAGGCTAAACTATGTGAAAGTAAACATGATATATTTCCGTACAAATGTAACATCTATAGTTCCTTATGTTGTTTGTTATCGCACAACAGAAAAGAGATGGCCAATCCCAGTTGTAGAGGCTCTACTGCTGGTCTGCTTGCGAAACGTCCTGGGAACGAGACTTACGGTCTGTATTCTGGCTACCCTGGGAACGAGACTTACGGTCTGTATTCTGGCCATCCTGGGAACGAGACTTACGGTCTGTATTCTGGCCACCCTGGGAACGAGACGTACGGTCTGTATTCTGGCCACCCTGGGAACGAGACTTATGGTCAGTATTCTGGCCACCCTGGGAACGAGACTTACGGTCTGTATTCTGGCCACCCTAGGAACGAGACTTACGGTCTGTATTCTGGCCACCCTGGGAACGAGACTGGAGGTCTGTATTCTGGCCACCCTGGGAACGAGACTTACGGTCTGTATTCTGGCCACCCTGGGAACGAGACTGGAGGTCTGTATTCTGGCCACCCTGGGAACGAGACTTACGGTCTGTATTCTGGCGACCCTGGGAACGAGACTTACGGTCTGTATTCTGGCCACCCTAGGAACGAGACTTACGGTCTGTATTCTGGCCACCCTGGGAACGAGACTTACGGTCTGTATTCTGGCCACCCTGGGAACGGGACTCAAGGTCTGTATTCTGGCCACCCTGGAAACGAGACTGGAGGTCTGTATTTTGGCCACCCTGCGAACGAGAATGAGGGTCTGTACTCTGGCCATTTTGGGAACGAGAATGAGGGTCTGTATTATCTAAAACCCTACATGTGTGGGGTATGTGGGTACAGGACAGCACAGAAGTCAGACCTGTCCGAACATGTGACAGCTCATAATCTCTTCAAGTGTGACCTGTGTGACTTTTTTGCTGCAGAAAAATCCACTTTGGACCTACACCTAACATATCACACAGGAGAGAAACCCTACATGTGTGGGGAGAGTGGGTACCGGACAGTAAAGAAGTCTCACCTATCCCAACATATGAGAATCCACACAGGAGAAAACCCCCACATGTGTGACCAATGTGACTATTCTGCAGCCATGAAATCCCATTTGGACCAACATCTAATAAAACACACCGGTGTGAAACCCTACATGTGTGGGGAATGTGGGTACAGGGCAACTCGCAAGTTTGACCTATCCCGACACATGAGACCCACACAGCAGAGAACCCTACAAGTGTGGCCAGTG
>NW_023365881.1:201078-252743 GCF_000003815.2 Branchiostoma floridae
CACACCGGTGAGAAACCCTACATGTGTGGGGAGTGTGGGTACAGGGCAGGGCTGAAGTCATGCCTTACCAAACATATGAAAATTCATTCAGGTGAAAAACCATACAAGTGTGACCAGTGTGACTATTCTGCAGTACAGAAAACCTCTTTGGACTTTCATCTAGCAAAAGACACTGGAGAGAAACCCTACATCTGCGGGGAGTGTGGATATAGGGCAGGGCTGAAGTCTTCCCTCTTGAAACATATGAAAACTCATTCAGGTGAAAAACCCTTTAAGTGTGACCAATGTGACTATTCTGCATTACAAAAGTCATCCCTCTCAGATCATGTAAGAACTCACACAGGAGAAAAGCCCTACAAGTGTGACCAGTGTGACTATTCTGTAGCACACAAATCCAATTTGGCCCAACATCTATTGAAACACACCGGAGAGAAGCCCTACATGTGTGGGGAGTGTGGGTTCAGGGCAAGACAGAAGGGATCCCTATTGAGACACATGAGAACTCATACAGGAGAAAGGCCCTACAAGTGTGACCAGTGCGACTATTCTGCAGCAGAGAAATACAATTTGGTCGAACATCTAAGAAAGCACACTGGAGAGAAACCCTACATGTGTGGGGAGTGTGGGTACAGGACAGCTCACAAGTCTAACTTATCCGCACATATGAGAACCCACACAGGAGAAAAACCCTACAAGTGTGACCAGTGCGACTATTCTGCAGCAGAGAAATACAATTTGGTCGAACATCTAAGAAAGCACACTGGAGAGAAACCCTACATGTGTGGGGAGTGTGGGTACAGGACAGCTCACAAGTCTAACTTATCCGCACATATGAGAACCCACACAGGAGAAAAACCCAACAAGTGTGACAAGTGCGACTATTCCACAATACCGAAATCCCATTTGGATCAACATATGATGAAACACACCGGTGAGAAACCCTACATGAGTGTGGGTACAGGGCGCATGTAAGGCCTCTAGACTATCCATACATATGACAACACATACGGGTGACAAGCCCTACACTGTGTAAATGCAGGACAAATTTATTGCTATCGACTATTTTCATTGTATCTTATTGTAATGTTTTTTGTGGATTCTTTGTATGTTCGTCCTCCTTTTTGTAGGTTCTGCCGCTACCAGCCCAAAGATGCCTAGGCAGACCCATGTAATGACTTGTCTCATTGGCAAATGGCGTTTTGATGAAAATGTGTTTATTTTGCATGACAGAGGGTGTCAAATACTACAAGTATAATATAGTGTTGTGATTCCTTTGGAGTGTCTTGGCAAAAATGCCCCTGCAGTTCCAAAATTAAATGTTAGAGGGCTGAAACTTTGTCATGACGCTAAAAGCTATATACTACCCAAATGTCAAGACCATATCATGTCCGGGACAAGAGATACATGGACAAAACTGCTATGATAGAATATTCTCATTAAGTATGTAAATGTATTATATTTTGCACAATAAGTATCTTATCTTGTACAACATTGTCTAAGGTACCTACATACCAGAAATCATAAAAATCCGCTCGTCCCTTCTTGAGTTATCCTCTAAGCGTTTTTCTTTTACAAAAAAAATGCCCCTGCTAGTCCAAAACTAGCCGCTAGGGGGGCAAAATTTATGTCACTTCTTCCTGAGCACAAGAGCTATCTAACACTCAAATGTGACCATAGCGTGTTCAGAACACGAGATAGCAAAACCGGAAGTTGAGTTGCAGTAGCAAGGAAAGCCGCTAGCCCAAAGTCTAATAATTTCCAGCTTTCATCACACCCTTCCAACACACCATTTATAAAACCAATCCGTTCTTGAGTTATCTTGTGAACACACAGACAGACATACAGACAGACAAACGCTAGTGAAAATATAACCCCCATGACATTTCATGGAGGTAAATACTAGTCTACACATTTATTGCTAGCGAGTCTCCGTCCATCTGCGATCGGTTATCGAATGTACTGGGTAATCAGGTTTGCAACACTTTGACCTTTCACCTTCGGAAGACCCCGGATGTGGCGAGTTAGTGTTCTGTTCCGTGGTGCCTGCCTCTAATACGCCAGAGACACGAGTTTTACGGTACTTCTACACAACACGGACCAGGTAAGAGTGCTAACCGACACATGAAGTCTTTGTTTAAAGAGTGAAAGCCTCTGAACGTTGCCGATAGGGCATGGGCGTCTGAAGATGGGTAATGTGCATATGTGGGGAGGGGGGCAATGCTCTGTGGATAGGCATTGCAAAGGAAGCAGCTAAGGAGAGTAAAAAAGAAGAACACATGATGATTACACCTATGACAAAACAAGACATTAAGAAGGAAATCAATGAAAACTCCACACAGAGATGGCAAAATAGATACATGTTGTCGACACAAAGTATCTTAACGCACAGTGTGATCAAGAAAGTGGGAGTAAGAAGAATGTTAAGTAGTATGACGGATAGAAGAGGATATATACTGCTGAACCACATACTAAGCGGACACACAAGACTCAATAGCTTGGAGAAACTGACCAACCCTGAGTGCAAAACAGACCTGTGTAAACACTGCTTGTTGCCGGAAACCATAGAACATTATTTATGGGATTGTGACCTTTATTCAGAGCAGAGAGAGAGATTACAGAGAGACACATACCTCTGTCTGAGAGAAGAGGGAATGATGACAGTGAATCCAGAGGATCTAGAAATCTATGCAGGATCAGAGGAGGAGATTAGCAAGGAAGGAGTGGAAAAACTCCAAACAGCCCTGATCAAATACTTGACAAGTACAAGAAGATTTGAACAATGACTGATGAGAGGGAAGATGGAGAATGAGAATAGACAACAAAAGGAATAGAAGAATGGAAGTTTGAAGGGATACCGACAATGTGTGCAAAAGCCGACCAATTGGAAAAAGCAGCAAGAGTGTAACACATGTGTTTGGATGCACATAGAGAGAAAGGAATGAAGGAAAGCACATGAGACCATTTACCGACAACTGAAGCGGTTAGAGAGACAACAACAACAACAGGCATTCCAAGATCAAGACACCTGAATACTAAAGGCTTAGGACATAACTAGACGAGCTGGTTACCATATATATGAATGTTTGAGTAAGAATAAACGGAGCAGTAGTTTGGTAGCCTAGACCATGAATAAACACTAACAATAAACATCATGCTTACAAATATTGATACCAATTTACTTCTATAGTCTTCGTAAATTTCGTGAGAACGTGGAATCACATAACAGAGGCGGCGGCAGCAAATGTGGTACGGAGGTGGTGAACTATAATGTTATTTATTTCATACCTGTGCCGCGATGACGTTCGATACAGGTGTTCCGGACCGTGTGATAAAAAGCCGTACCACACAAGCTTCGAAGTTGCATCACACAGGCTTTCATTGAATATTTCGGACATACACTGCGCACTCCAAAGTGGCACGACCAAAAATTTGAATACCTGATTCGGACGTTGGAACAATGCTGTTGTAACAATGTTTGTTCGAGGGCACCAAACTTTCTCAACCTATGGTGCATTTCGTATCCAAGTATGTGTTTTCTCAAGTGGGTATGACATAAATAGAATACAACACGGTGTATTCTGCATCACCCTCGGTCTCAGCCCTCCCGCGGGTCGGATCACCCTCCGACCTTCGGGCGATCCAACCCGCGGTCGGGCTGGTACCTTGGGCGATACGGAATACACTGTGTTGTATTCTATATTGACATAACTTGTAGCGCCAAAGAAGGACCGTGGGCGCCAAAGGTGCAAGCCATTGCAAGGCATGTCCAGAGGAAATTTTAAATCTTCAACATCTGAAACATTATTTCCTGCATTTAAGGTTTTTCTTGTGAACTAGAGCCCCTACGGCCACTTTTTTGATGGCCCTCCCCTTGGCCAAAAGATTTTTCATTGGCCTTTCCCCCCCAGTGCACCAGCCCCCCACTCCACCCCCCGGTAAATATCAACCCATGACCTACCATGACCAGTAACCATGAAACAGATTTGCAGGAGAAAAACAGATGCGCAGGAGAGAAACAGATGCGCGGGAGAGAAACAGATGCGCAAGAGAGAAACAGATGGGTGGGAGAGAAACAGATGGGTGGGAGAGAAACAGATGCACAGGAGAAATAGATGCGCGGGAGAGAAACAGATGCGCAGGAGAAAAATAGATGTGCAAGAGAGAAACAGATGCGCAGGAGAGAAACAGATGCGTCGGAGAGAAACAGATATGCAGGAGAGAAACAGATGTGCAGGAGAAACAGATGTGCGGGAGAGAAACTGATGTGGAAGAGAACAGATGCGCAGGAGAGAAACAGGTACGCAGGAAAGAAACAGATGCGCAGGGAGAAACAGATGCGCAGGAGAGAAACAGATGCGCAGGAGAGAAACAGATGCGCAGGAGGAAACAGATGCCCAAGAGAGAAACAGATGCGCAGGAGAGAAACAGATGCGCAGAGAGAAACAGATGCACAGGAGAGAAACAGGTGCGCAGGAGAGAAACAGATGCGTGGGAGAGAAACAGGTGTGCAGGAGAGAAACAGGTGCGTGGGAGAGAAACAGGTGCGCAGGAGAGAAACAGATGCTCAGGAGAGAAACAGATGCGCGGGAGAGAAACAGATGCGCAGGAGAGAAACAGATGCTCAGGAGAGAAACAGATGCTTGGGAGAGAAACAGATGCACAGGAGAGAAACAGGTACGCAGGAGAGAAACAGATGCTTGGGAGAGAAACAAATGCGCAGGAGAGAAACAGGTACGCAGGAGAGAAACAGATGTTTGGGAGAGAAACAGATGCTTGGGAGAGAAACAGATGCGCAGGAGAGAAATAGGTACGCAGGAGAGAAACAGATGCGCAAGAGAGAAACAGATGCGCGGGAGAGAAACAGATGCGCAGGAGAGAAACAGATGCGCAGGAGAGAAACAGATGCGCAAGAGAGAAACAGATATGCAGGAGAGAAACAGATGTGCAGGAGAGAAACAGTTGCGTGGGAGAGAAACAGGTGCGCGAGAGAGAAACAGATGCATGGGAAAGAAAGATGCGCAAGAGAGAAACAGGTGCGCGGGAGAGAAACAGATGCGCAGGAGAGAAACAGATGCGCAGGAGAGAAACAGGTGCGCAGGAGAGAAACAGATGCGCAAGAGAGAAACAGATGCGCAAGAGAAAAACAGATGCGCGGGAGAGAAACAGATGCGCAGGAGAGAAACAGATGCACAGGAGAGAAACAGGTGCGCAGGAAAGAAACAGATGCGCAGAGAAACAGATGCGCGGGAGAGAAACAGATGCGCAGGAGAGAAACAGATGCACAGGAGAGAAATAGATGCGCAGGAGGAAACAGGTACGCAGGAGAGAAACAGATGCCCAAGAGAGAAACAGATGCGCAAGAGAGAAACAGATGCACAGGAGAGAAACAGATGCTTGGGAGAGAAACAGATGCACAGGAGAGAAACAGGTACGCAGGAGAGAAACAGATGCTTGGGAGAGAAACAGATGCGCAGTAGAGAAACAGGTACGCAGGAAAGGAACAGATGCGCAAGAGAGAAACAGATGCGCAAGAGAGAAACAGATGCCCAAGAGAGAAACAGATGCGCAAGAGAGAAACAGATGCACAGGAGAGAAACAGATGTGCAGGAGAGAAACAGGATTGCAGTAGAGAAACAGGTGCGTAAGAGAGAAACAGATGCGCAGGAGAGAAACAGATGTGCAGGAGAGAAACAGATGCTTGGGAGAGAAACAGATGCACAGGAGAGAAACAGGTACGCAGGAGAGAAACAGATGCTTGGGAGAGAAACAGATGCGCAGTAGAGAAACAGGTACGCAGGAAAGGAACAGAAGCGCAAGAGAGAAACAGATGCGCAAGAGAGAAACAGATATGCAGGAGAGAAACAGGTGTGCAGGAGAGAAACAGGTGCGTGGGAGAGAAACAGGTGCGCAGGAGAGAAACAGTTGCGTGGGAGAGAAACAGGTGCGCGCGAGAGAAACAGATGCGTGGGAAAGAAAGATGCGCAAGAGAGAAACAGGTGCGTGGGAGAGAAACAGATGCGCAGGAGAGAAACAGATGCGCAGGAGAGAAACAGGTGCGCAGGAGAGAAACAGATGCGCAAGAGAGAAACAGATGCGCAAGAGAGAAACAGATGCGCAAGAGAAAAACAGATGCGCAGGAGAGAAACAGATGCGCAGGAGAGAAACAGATGCGCAGGAGAGAAACAGATGCGCAGGAGAAACAGATGGGCAGGAGAGAAACAGATGCACAGGAGAGAAACAGATGCGCAAGAGAGAAACAGATGCGCGGGAGAGAAACAGATGTGCGGGAGAGAAACAGATGCGCAGGAGAGAAACAGATGCGCAAGAGAGAAACAGATGCGCAAGAGAGAAACAGATGGGCAGGAGAGAAACAGATGCGCAGGAGAGAAACAGATGCGCGGGAGAGAAACAGATGCGCGGGAGAGAAACAGATGCGCGGGAGAGAAACAGATGCGCAGGAGAGAAACAGATGCGCAGGAGAGAAACAGATGCGCAGGAGAGAAACAGATGCGCTGGAGAGAAACAGATGCGCGGGAGAGAAACAGATGCGCAGGAGAGAAACAGATGCGCAGGAGAAACAGATGCGCAGGAGAGAAACAGGTGTGCAGGAGAGAAACAGATGCTCGGGAGAGAAACAGATGCGCGGGAGAGAAACAGATGCTCGGGAGAGAAACAGATGCGCGGGAGAGAAACAGATGCGCGGGAGAGAAACAGATGCTCGGGAGAGAAACAGATGTGCAGGAGAGAAACAGATGTGCAGGAGAAACTTCGCTTTCCCGGGCCCTGACAGCGGTGCTCGCACGGCCGCGGCCTGTCCCCGCAGTGATGTCCTCGCGCTCGCAGGTTCCTTACAGCCGCTTGCACTTTTCCACATGTTCTCCTGGCTAGCAGATTAAGGTGAAACAGCACTGTGGTGGGCGTGATCCGAATCAAGTCTAAACGAAGTGCAGGTGGTGTCAATGCAACATTTTCCTGCCGGCGCACATGTCCAAGTTTCTGCTCCAATTGTTGCATTTCTCCCGGCCAGGGGGCCATCCAAAATGAGACAATTTCCCGGCAGCGAACATGTGCAACTTTCTGCTCCAAATGTCAGGGGGCCAGTCAAAACTGTGACATTATGAAAATGTCTCAAATCCTTAATCCGTCAGATTAAAATTGTCTCATTTTGGCCAAATGTCTCATATTTGAGCTGGTAGTCCCTGCTGAAGCCAGGTTGCCATTTCTACACCAGGGTTCAGTGAGGAAAGTCGTGGTAATTGTCTTTCCTAAGACTTAGTAAGAGCACAGTATCGGTGACATGATTCAAACCCAGTACCTCTGGCTTCTAGGGAAATCACCCTGCAGTAACCCATGACCTACCATGACCTGTAACCCCATGACCTACCATGACCTGTAACCCCATTACCTACCATGACCTGTAACCCCATTACCTACCATGACCAGTAACCCATGACCTACCATGACCAGTAACCCATGACCTACCATGACCAGTAACCCATGACCTACCATGACCTGTAAACCCATGACCTACCATGACCAGTAACCCATGACCTACCATGACCAGTAACCCATGACCTACCATGACCAGTAACCCATGACCTACCATGACCAGTAACCCATGACCTACCATGACCTGTAAACCCATTACAGGTCCATGCAATTTTTAAAAAAGCTGTCAAAACCAAGATTTCCTTGTTCTTCTGCTTAAAGTAATTTGCAAAATAAGAAGTAACAGCTAGGTGTATCATATCGATTCGTTGATTAAGTATAAAAACATCTGCACTGACGGCCCGCTCCGTTACAAATTAGTCAGTTTGTGCGAAAGGGGGGCAGCAAATACTTACAATAACATGTTGCGTGATATGCAGGCTAAATATCCACATATTTGGTATCAAAATGAAGTTGAAAGTTTATACAACATAACTACAGACAAGGGAAATCTTGAAAAAAGCATAAACCCCTCAAATTTGGACTGATTTCTTACACCCACCGTTGGAATTGGTACAGTCTCCACAGTGAAGTATTGCCAAATGTGATGGACAGCCACTCAAAGTCGAGTTTGGTAAGTCTACTGGTTTGCAGTCCTATTTTGATGGGCCTTCCTTGCCTTTCTCTTCGCCTCGACGGCTACCACCCTCTCGGTCTCGAAGGTCGACAGTGACTCGACATGGTGGTGTTGGTCAGCTGCCGCCAGGCATTGCTGTCAAAACATTGCCAAATATGTGTAAGTCAACACATGTCAAAGGGGACGGTGTTAGCCCCAGAAAGCGGGGGAATCTGATCACATTTATAGTTCCTTTTGTTGTTTCTTATCCCACAACAGAAACGAGATGGCCGATCCCAGCTGTGGAGGTTCTACTGAAGATATGCATCCTGGTCACCTTGGGAACGAGACTGAAGATCTTGGCTCTTGGAACCCTCGGGACGAGACTGAAGATCTATGCCCCAGCCATCCTGGGAAGGAGACCAGCAGCAGGGAGGGCCAGACAGCAGACGCAGGCCGGCAGCAGGACTGGGAAGAACCAGCTTCATGCCAGGAAACGTTTGATGGGAAGGTCAGGAAAACTGGGTCGTCATCACAGACAGAACGGGAAGAAAGTTGCAATACTGAAAAGCCCTACATGTGTGGGGTGTGTGGGTACAGGACAGCTCAGAAGTCAGACCTATCTGAACATGTGAATACTCATAATCTCTTCAAGTGTGACCAGTGTGACTTTTCTGCTGCAGATAGATACACTTTTATCAGACATCTAAGAAAGCACAGTGGTGAGAAACCCTACATGTGTGGGGAGTGTGGGTTCAGAGCAGCTCGGAAATCTACCTTATCTGAACATATGAGAATTCATACAGGTGAAAAACCCTACAAGTACAAGTGTGACCATCATCAGTCGGCTGCTGTGCAGTCGGTCACGATTCTATTCCACCTCAGTCTGTCGGCAGCCAGTGCAGCTATAGCAGTGGGGTTCAGGTCGCCCTCCGCGTCCCCCAGCAGGTTTTGTATATACGACAGGTAGTTCGTCTTCTGACGACCGGGGCGTCGTTTGCCGTGGGAAGGGACATACAAGGCATACGTCCGCAGAGGCTCTTCTAAAGGCATTCTAAGAGCATGTCCAATGAAGCGTAATTGGCGTTGCCTGACTTTGCAGATGAGAGGCTGGGTGTTTGTCACTCTGTATATCTCACTGTTGCTAACACGCTGGAGACGCTTAATGTTTAACATGATTCTGTAGCATGATGTAGCAAACGAGTTTATCTTGTTCTTCATGCCAGAAGACAGTACCCAAGATTCACCATCCGTATAAAAGCACTGGCACACAGGTAACATTAAAGAGCTTGACTTTTGTGGAGGTGGGAAGTGAAGTACTACTCCAGATCTTTTGCAGTTTCCAGAAGGCAGTCCATGCAAGAGCCCTTCGCCTAGTGAGATCGTTTTTACTGGATGCCATCATGCTACCCAGGTATCTAAAGTTGGTTACATTTTTGATTGGCTGGCCGTACACCTCCAGTGGTGGCTGCGGGCTGCAGTTGATGGTCATGTACTCAGTTTTAGGGACGCTGATGACCAGGCCCAGTTGTGTCCCTGCAGCAGCAGTTCTGTTAAGTTGTTCTTGTGCTTTGGGGATGGAAGACTCTAGCAAGGCGATATCGTCAGCAAAGTCCATGTCGTTTAAAATCCTAGCGGGATATCTTCTAGACTGACGAGGGTGAGTAACTATGCCAGAGTCAATATCTTCTGTCGATCTTCTCATCAGAAAGTCGATGAGCACAATGAACAGGAAGGGAGCAAGGACATCACCCTGCAATACTCCTGTGGTGACTTGAAATGGGTCAGAGATGTTACCATCCACCATAACAGCGCTTTTGGAGTTGTTATAAAGTACATTAATGGCATTGACAATTGTGAGCGGGATGCCGTAGTGGCGGAGAACAGCGAGCATAACCTTCCTATCGATCGAGTCAAATGCCTTCTTGAAATCTATAAATGTGATGACAAGTGGCAATTGGTGAGTTTGGTAGGCTTCCATGATTCTCCGTAGGATGTGCGTTTGCTGGGCACAGCTTCTGCCTCGACGAAAACCAGCTTGGTTGCTTCTTAGGATTGGGTCTATGTGGCCTCTTATCCGCATTAACAGTATCTTGTTATAGACTTTAGCTGCTATGGACATTAGGGTTATCCCTCTATAGTTGGTCATGAGGCTGAGATCCCCTTTCTTAGGCAAAGGTACAATAACATTTGTGATCCATTGGTCAGGAGGAGTGAGTGTTACAAAGACCTCTTTACAGAAAGCATGTATCGCTCTGGCCATGACATCACCTCCCCCTCTAAGGGCTTCTGCAGTGATTGCACAGTCCAGGCCTGGAGCTTTGTTGTTCTTCATGCTGTTTATAGCTCTGACCGTTTCCTCCAAAGTGGGCGGGTCGACACAGATGGGCAGATCCTGGTCTGCCGGTGGTGGGAGGCCAGAAGTTTGTGGGACACTAACATTGTTCAGCAACTCCGAGAAATACTCCCTCCATTCAGCAAGGAGCTCGTTGTCGCTAGATGGGGCTGTACCATCTCGCTTCTTTACCTTCTGGTTGGTTCTTCTGTTTTTGCCAGAGATTGAGTTGATAATTTTCCATGTTGAGAGATGGTCACCTTTCTTGTCTGCCTCCTCGAGGTCTTCTATTTGTTGTTCAGTAAAGGCGACTTCATCACGCTTATAGGACTCGTTTAAGCTGGTGTTTAGTTGCCTCCATGTCTCTTTTGACTGACGGGTCTTTGCAAGCAGGAATCTCTTCTTTGCCTTATCCCTCTGGTCCCGTAGTTCTAGAGTCTTTGCTGACACCCAGCTAGGCATCCCACAAGACTTGCATCTTCCTACCACCTTCTCTGCAGTTTCTGCGACTGTAAGGTAGCCAGGAGTAGTCTGCTCTCTGACGGTCCTCACGGAGGCCCTAGGACAAAGTCTCTAGAGCCACCAACTGCTGTGTTAACTCGAGTGAAAGGCCGGGGCCCGCAAAATGTTCGATCACCGGGGTTTATTCAGATCATCACCGACAGTTCCAGAAAGTCTCTGCGGTATGGTAGCTCCAGGGAAAGCAGGATGTAATTCCTACAAAGTTCCAGAACCGCTCAAGTCGCTGACAGATTGTTCAGGCGAGGCAGTGTGTGGCCCTTAGGCCCAAAAACTCTTGTTCTTGCTAAGTGTTTCCCAACTTTTATTTCCTAGATTTTGGTGTCCGCCTCCACCCAAATTTGGTCCGAAACGATATAAAATGCAATCGGCCATTGGTCAACATAAATCGGTTTTGGTATTTCTCATTTATCATTTTGAGTTCTTACTGTCAGTTTTGACGGACATTTCGAAGCAGAAATCGTGGTTAACTCGCTTTTCCTCTAATAAAAGTCCCATTAATAGTGAATTTGGCCCCAACCTTTGGATAATTGGTGATGGGTTCGTGTCCTTTGCAACCGGTAAATGTGGGATACGGGACTTCCCCAAATTGGTCCTCGCAATAATCAATAATATCAGTCAACGTCTTTGGAGCATGAGCAGTGTTCGACAAGTAGTTGATATCCAAAACAAACAAGGAACGCTAGGGGCTTTCCCAAGTGCTACCGCCGCAGCTACTTAAGTACAAGTGACAGGTCCTGTGACCTCTATAACATATGTTCCCTTGACATACAACCTCTTAGGTTAACTATCTCCGTCGGTCCCCCGAGTACAGTAGGGCCGACGAGTTCCAAAGCTAATTCACTACAGGGGTGCTCGACCCGCTGTTCTGGTGGTAATCATTGCTTCCCGGCCACTCTAGAGAATAACAATGTTTCACGGTTACTTGCGGAAGCAACCCTACTATCTCACTAAATCTATCCTTACACCCCCCTGCTGAATTATAGCGTTGTCCCCGACGCTATGACCTCTCAAATTCCGTTACAACAGTGAAACCACAGTAAATGAGGTTATACATGGTTGTAGTACTAAGAATAATAATTAAACAAAGATAATGCGAATAACATATGGGTACATTCTAATACATGGATAACATACGATAACATATGGAGACCGAGTCCCCAAGCAGTGCCATGAAGATAACCTACTCGGCAATTCTACCGAAATGCATGGCTAACGTTGAAGATAAAAACTTTATGTCTGGTTTCTTGAGACTCTCAAACCAGCTTTTCAAACTCAGAGGGACCAACCTCCGAGAAAATCAACAGAGAGACATCATTTTTGAGCACTATACGCATTTCATTCAACCTTTAGAATTTCCAGCCCTCTTTACTGACACGACAAGTACAGCGACTTTCGTAAGGTCTACATTAGTACCTTATAACTATTATCTAGCCGCGAGGGAATTATTGGAAAATGGAGTCAACCCGAGGAGGGTAGCAAGTACGCCACCGAGCAGGAAGACGATTCCTGTCGAAACTCGCAAAGACATTAATATCAACAGGTTTTGCGAATATTTCAGGGGGGACATAGAGACATTTTTCTGTACCTGATAGTCCCCGACGGCGATAAAGAAGCCCAACCGTGCCTACCCGACCACGAAATGGTGGGAACAGTACAATTCACGTTTGCAGGCATTACTGAAACAAACGTTCGAAGGCGCCCGACACACGCTACGGGGCAAACAAGGTATTGCCGGTGTTGCCTGTGGTCGTCATATCTATGAGGTGGTTCGTTACACTGTGCGCAAGGGTGTGATTTACGGACAAAGTCGGAGTTGACATATTTTTGGACATGCTAAATATTCGGACTGTGTCCGGGCACGATGTTCAATATTTCCCATATCTGGAAATATCATGAGTCAGGAATTGTCTTGTTATGTATCCGGACAAATAAGACTTTCCTGCTTTTCAAGATACGCGCCATTGACGTTTCTTGCCTCCGAATACGTGATATGTTCTACATTCTTTACATATCCAAGGTCCATATATTTCGATAAGGAATACCCGGACAAATTAGGAGTTTGCACGAAGCATGATGTGCATTATTTCTGGGCCATTGTCAGATGACATTTTCAATTCATTATGTCCCAGAATATCATGAGTCATGAAATGTTTCGGCACATGCCCGGACGGATAGAATTTTCCGTTCTTCCGAATACGTGTCAGGGACGTTTCATGTTTTCGAATTCATACTATTTTCTTTTCTTTCCATTTACGAGACATATCCGCGACAGATGTTCCATAGATTAGTTTTAGGACAGATTCGAAGTTAGCATATTCTGACCGTTACCGATAAAGGTATTCTATACGTGAATTGGGAATCGGTGATTGTTTTATTGCGCATCTGAACAAATAAGACTGCATTTTTTGCCGAAACTTTCGCTCCTTCCGAATTCATATTCCGTTCCATTTACGACAGATGTCCAAAACAGAAACATTCCAGAGATCAGTTTTCGGACAACTTAATGGTTAACAAATTACTTTTCTTGTCATACATGAATCTGAGATTGTTTTGTTGGGTATCCTTAAAAAGGTTTCCTATCTTGTCAAATACACGTCATTCACGTTTTTGCTTCTGTATTTGTGTTTTTATTCTACAACGAATATGCCCGATGTCAATGTATGTTTCCTCTTTAATTTTCTGGTAATTAAAGCTTAAGCTTCCATATACATGTGCAAATATACTGACATCGACATTTACAATCAAATGACACAGAAAACAATCTTTGCGATGGTAACAATTATGAGTCAAGTATTATTGTTTCTTTGCATATCCGGACAATATCTTGAACAAAGTTCAGTCAAAACACTCCACCCCAGCGGTGCAGTTTGGGATAGGTCCATATCCGGACAATATCATGAATAAAGTTCAGTCAAAACACTCCACCCCAGCGGTGCAGTTTGGGATAGGTCCATATCCGGACAATATCTTGAACAAAGTTCAGTCAAAACACTCCACCCCAGCGGTGCAGTTTGGGATAGGTCCATATCCGGACAATATCTTGAAAAGGTTCAGTCAAAACACTCGACACCAGCGGTGTAGTTTGGGATAGGTCCATATCCGGACAATATCATGACAAAAAGTCACTCGTGATATTGAATACCAGCGTTGCTGTGTGGGAATGGCCCATATCCGGACAATATCACGAGGCAACTTTACTCGTAAAGCGGTTATGCAAGCTGTGCAAAGTGCCGAGCAGACCAGTACGTTGGCATGTCAACGGTGCGCCTACTGGGGCAGTCGTTGCAGATAACAGCCTACACTGCGCCACAGCGTTTGCTGCTGTGTACAACTTTGAAACTGGTAAGTACATGATGCATTTATTCACAAAAATAATGCACAATGCCATGTGTTTCCGTGAAACAGGCATGATGGATGACACTAACTTGCTTGGAACCATCTGGAGGAGTCCTTAGGTAACAAGACTATATTAGGAAGTCACATGACTTGACTAGACCAATAGTAGACCAGCTGGTGACAGTAGTTAGGTTTGAAACTAGATTTGAATCTCAGTTGCCGCTGCCGCTAGCCGCTACCGGACCAAGAGGTGAGTAGTGTAGCTCTCTAGTACATAGATTGTATATACATAGCAGTTACCGTTCTTAGTTCCGTATATGTCTGTCAGCAATGTCTGTTATCCCTTCGTAGTGTTTTGTGTATTAAATAATTAGTAGTGTGATCTCTTTGTAAAGATTGTTGTATGATAGATCGCTTCTCTTTCAGCTGGAACCCCCGCGTGTCATCCCCGGCTCGTTTACAAATTGCCCGTTCCATAGTTAGTTAAATTCTCATATTATTTTGTGCTGTAAGTGCCGTAACGGCTGCTTCTAAACTTTCCTGTCCTGTTGTTTTGGCTGGCTAAATCTTTAATAGAACCAAGGAGAAACTGTAATCTCCTCACTAGGACCAATGTGATTGTGTGCATATAAAATTCCATTCGTTCTCTGGGGGTCCTTATCTGTGCCATCTGTGTGGCCCGCACCCTTTGATGATAGCCGACTCCAGATTCCTCAACTAAGCCTTTGTCCCCGTCTTGTCCTGCTGTGATTTTTATGGCCGTGTTGTTTGAATAATTTTACATGTACCGTTCATGGGTTCGGGGCAGTTACTAGCCGTTTTTTTCCATTCCAGCCGCTGAGCCTGTTTCCCAATCGCCTGTCCTGCCATGCCGACGACCGAGGCCTACCTCCTGGTAACACTTACGACAGTCTGTGCCCGGTGCCGTTGTGTCCTGCCAGAACTGTTTCTACTCTGAAGATGGACAGTGCCTGGACTATGCAATGGAGCGGACTGTCCTCGAGACGTGCCGTCGATATTGCGGGGTCTTGCCAGAGCATCTCCCGTCGCCAAATGATTGTCCACTACCACAAAGACGCAGAAGAGGGCGCCCCGGACGATGATTCCACAGTCAACACGATACGGACTTATAGAGGACTTGAAAATGGACTGTCGTACTGATTTCGTAATGACATTTTTATCCTACGAATATTGATTGTATGGTTTATAACGTTAGACTTGTGTCGGATACTGTACATTTGATATTGTACATTTAAACTGATCAGTTTTGTTATGATGTTATTGACTTGGGCTTGATATTATTGGATCTGACAGTGAACTGTTTAACTTTGGCTTCATTCGAGCTTCACTTTTTGTGAAGACCAATGAGGTTGTAGTGAGCTAAAACTTCCTTGGTAAGACTAAGAGACAAATGCATATTGATTTGCCCCTTGACGTTAACATGATCTGTTCCTCCACATAATGTATTTGTTGTGATACTTGTGTCATCTGATTTATACAGGAAAGTCTTTGAAAAGCTTTCACAAAATGTAGCCTTACCGAGTTAGCATTTTCGTGGTTAAAACGGACAGGAAATGTTAAATATTAGGTATTTAGCATGATCGTAAAGTTACTGGATATTCTGAAATAATGTCTTGTATTGTTCCTATGATGTTTCAGTATATCTTAAGTTTATGCAACCTTTCCGGGGCGTAATAGCCCCGAACGCGCTCAGAAAATATGAAATATTCGGAACGTGTTTTGTCTCCAAAGAGTCCTAGAACGTTCCATTACTTGAAATCCGGATATGCGACATGATTATATGGTCCCATTCTTGACTCCTGAAATTATCCGGATTAATACGAAATATTCGGAACGTGATTTGTATCCAAAGAGTCCGAACACGTTCCATTACTGGAAATCCGGATATGAGACGTAATTATTTGGTCCCGTTCCGGACTTCTGAAATTATCCGGATATATACGAAATATTCGGAACGTGGTTTGTCTCCAAAGAGTCCGAAAAACGTTCCATTACCGGAAATCCGGATATGAGGCAGGAATTAAATGGTCCCGTTCCGGACTCCTGAAATTTTCCGAAAACGCAGGGGAGTCATGTCAGATTTCGTCCGGATATTGTCCGGATATATCCAGAAACGGTCCCGATCCGGATGTATACAAACATAGAAACGTCCGGAAATGACACCCTTTCGCACAGTGTTAGCCACCATTTCTTTTTTACATTTCGTTACGCGGGGAGGTTTACTTCCCCGAAGATGCTCGCCAGGCGAAGAATGCCATCATCACAGGCATCGCAGCATTCGACGACCTTGAAATTACCACAGGAATTCATCCTGCATTTTCAAATCAAACGGGACATAAGTCGCGTCTTTACGGTGGGGAGAGGCGGAGACCCCCTTACAAGACTTTAGGTAACTCCTGCCTAAAAATCGATAGTTTTAACGTAGTCCCGTATCAACTGCGACCGTTCCTAAGGTAGCAATCGAAAACTCAGTAACTACTCATTCAATTTCGTTACAATAATTCACGCGTAAATAAAGAAGAAGAGGCCCGTTCGTGAAGAAAGTGGACAGCCATAAACACCCATGTCACTCATGCGACAGATACTCGAGGAGGGAGTGCTGCCCTGCTACAGGGGCTCCCCACAGTCACAATACAACAACAGCCTTCAGCAAGAAAAAGGCATGCTAGACCCAAGGACGGGTCATTTTCAATACTTTCATCCCGTGGTACCGGTGAGGGAAAAGTTACAGGCGCGTACGTGCCGGCTATCCCTTACTCTCTAAACTTTAAGTGGTACCATCATGGTTAACACCAAAATAAAAATAAAAATAACTTAACTAAAACTTACCTACGTGGGATTTTCGTAACATGAGCTGACCTTTGATTTGGTGGAGCAGGGTCGCGACCCCCTGGGAGTGACCCATCCTATATACACTCCGGATACCCCACACTACACTTCCCTACGCTAATACAACCATTGGTGCTACTCTAACTTTTTAACCCAGAGTCAGTCAGGTTTGTACTGTTCAAGTTCATAGCGGCGTTCTTGTACCTCCGTCTGGGACTGGTCCAGCACTGGAGCAGCACACGCTCTTACCGGAACAGCGTTCGTCAGTATCGGCACATCGTTTACCCCCCAAGGGCCAGCGTTCATCGGCATACGTGCAGCGGTTACTCCACCTGGTCCTGCGTTCATTGGTCTGGGGCGGCGTCCGCCCCTGTTGGCCTTGCGCCTGCCTCTGCGTGGGGAGTATTTGTCCCCGTCAGGTTCACCCGTACCCCCTACTCCGGGTACAAGGCCTGGGCCCACCCCATACATGATGTCAAACAGCGCTGGATGGACTCGCCTTCCTCCCACCTGCCTGAGGGTGTGTCGGATGACCTGCTCGTCGTCCGCGAGTAGGCGCTTCTCGTCGTAAATTTGTTGTTCCAGCTTCGCAATCTCCGCGCAATAGTCGAAACGTTCGCCCCTTCCAGGCGGGTACCCTGGGTATGGCCGGATTACGATATCGTCCTGGTGTCCCCATTCGTCGATAATCATCAGCTGGTGAATGCACGGGTGCGGGCTCGGAACGCACCGTAGCAGTTCCATCAGTAGCCGGCTCTGGATCCGGCGTGCACCCCGACGGAACTGCTCTAGGGCGGCCTTTATTTGTCGGTTGTGTTCAAAGGCATTCACCCAGGCCGGGTCTGGTAGTGCAACGGCTTCAGTCTCTTGTGCCTGGAGGGCTTCCTCGCACATCGCGTTCATTCGGCCGATCGCGGTATACTCTCCTTCAGTCTTCCCACGCACATCGTGGTCTTCGAATAGAGTACCGTCGTCTCCCTCAAGTGGTGGGGGACTTCGGGATCGCTCTTCCTCCCGACGATCCATTGGGCCCGTGTTTTAGTCCATGTGCGGGAGAGTCACTGCCGGCTACCCTGTTCCTCTCGGCCGCCTCGAGGTTCTTCTCCGGGCGCCCTTTTGCACTCTCGTCGGCCGCCGGTCTGAGGTCGTTCTGTATCGGAGTGGAGGCGACGACTCGGCCCTCAGTAGAACGACCGCCGCCACGGCTTTGGCTCGGAAAGCTTCCCATGACTGTGCCACTCCGGAGGCGGTGGACCTATGTGGGAGAGACAGAGCAAACAATGCGATTCCCCAACCCGGTTCAACAAAAATAGCAAATCAACTACGTTCGTCTACTTTTATACTAGAACGTTGGCTCACAGGTGTAAAGCTGGCGCCAGCTGCCTTATCACAGACTGTAGACGGCCTTGGGTGTCCAATGCCATTCCTACCAACGCTACGTGCCTATGATTAAACTGTCTGGGTCTTTTTATTAAAACAACCACTACTTAATATCCTAACTACCGGTTTTCAACTTATCAAACTAGTCATCTTAACTATAGATCGTCGATACCGACTGTTTACATCTAAATCCCGAGACAGCGGGTCCTGCTGGCCTTCCACTCTGGCCAAACTGTTTTAACTCTCTTTTTCTTTCGTAGTGTCGCTTATTCTCGACTGCCCTCCTTCTCTGGGCAATGACTACCCCCCTGCTTTGACGGACTTCCCACTGGACCATATCCATCACCATTTGGGTGTCCGCCCGTGACCCCTGATGAGATTGACAGGTCATTGAACGTGACACCACGGATGGAGCCGGTGTGGCTTGTCACCCTGGAACGACAGATGAATGGCCCGGCGTCGCGCGATAAAAGTCGCGTCAATTGGGTGTCCAATTGAATTCTTCCACATTTCTCATCAACTAATACTTCTGTGTCCTGTGAAATCGGTTTCACACTTGCTAGCGGCCTAGCGTATTCCTCTCAGGACCCACCCCTGGCGATCCCTTCCCTCCCTCGGTGTCAGGACCCCACCCGCCAGCTGCACGTGCCCCGATTTGGTCACGCCCACAGCCGCCAGCTGTGGGACTACACGCACTAGCTAGTCAGGGAAGACTACCTTCCACGTCAGGAGTGTCGACTGGAAGAGATCACAGCGGTCGCCCGAGGTCAATTCATCGGAGTGTCAATGTTCCCTCCTACACTAACTTCGGAGTTTCGCGGTTTCCTCCTACATAAACTTTGGAGTTTCTCGGTTTCCTCCTACATAAACTTTGGAGTGTCTGGGTTTCCTCCTACCCAACATTTCTCCAACTTCTGAACTCATCTAATTTTCCTGTCGCACTCGTATTAAAACTACAAAACCAACTATAATAGCTTTGGCGGTTCGCCAAGCACGAGGCTATCTCGACGTCAAATCTACATTCCTCTTGGCGTCGGCTCTAATGAGGGTCGAGCTCTCCAACCCCTACTATTTGGATTAGGAAATGCAAACGTAAAACTTACTCAGCTAACATCCCGACCCGGGGCGAATAACTTCCGATTTGAAACTCTAGGCAACGGAGTTAATACTGCTATGATTAGTTGCCTCCTTCGATTAAACTTGAAACTAGCTAAGTAAACCCAGACTTCCTCGCGTACGGAACCTAATTCTATTCACGGTATATACATCATGGACACGCCTCCTACAGCGACTGTATCTCTACTGTATCCGTCATCCGATTATATCGTACAACAAATTCACTGGGGCGTCTAATTACAGTTGGCGTGGCATATACAGCCATTACCACCGGATTACCATACCAATTTGGTGGCTTGGCTCGATTCGATCGTTTTGGGTAGCGTTTCACCTGAGTTCCCGTGACCTCGGTGGGGGCACCAGATGTTACCTCTTTACTAGTTTCTACTTGGGGCACGTATAAAACTGCTGGCGCTGCCTCTCCATCTCTACGCGATGAAGGATGGGTCACGCCCCGAGATGGCAAGGCCTGTCCTTCTGCATTATCGCCAGCCAAGGTCTCAGCGGGAGTGCTAAAGCTCACCTCTCCCTGACTTGTGGCTGTTGTGACATCGTTTTGACTATCTAACTCTGGATTGTCCGCATTATTACTCGGTTCTTCGTCTGCAAGGAACCAGCCGGGATTTAATAACCAAAAACCAAATTCCTCTGTATCCCCTCCCGCTGAATCGTTAATTTGGGACTCTGTCGCGTCTGCCCTCGCGCGTAGTCTCCTAGCTCTACGCTCTGCTCGCGCACTGGGCTCCGTCCCGAAGAGGCAATGTGTTAACATGTCTCTATGTAGCTTCCGTATCGGACCTTTACTGTCTTCTGATTGTACGACATACACCGGTATGTCTGGATTGGGCTGCTCTTTGACCACGTAGGGGACCTTTTCCCATCTGTCTTGTATTTTCTTCCTTCCTTTACATTTGCTTTTCACTAGTACCCTCTGCCCTGGTAGTAATGGGGCCTCTCTGGCTGTCCTATCGAACATCTTCTTACGCGCGGCGGCGGTCCGAGCCAAGTATTCTTTCGCCCGGGCGTACGCGTAACAATACCTCTGATGGTGCTCTCGAACCCAGTCATCGGGGATCGGTTCCCCGTCACTTTCCTCCGGATCTAACCCTAAGGTTAAATCGATAGGCAGTCGAGGGTGCCTCCCAAACATCATGAAGTACGGACTGTACGAAGTGCTGCTATGGGGGGTATTATTGTATACGCTTACCAACTCAAATATGTATTCAGGCCAGCGTCGCTTCTGATCTTTCTCTAACGTCCCTAGCAAGTCTAGCAGAGTGCGGTTTAGGCGCTCAATCTGACCGTTACCCATCGGGTGATACGCAGTTGTTGAGATTTTAACGGATCCATAGAGTTTACAGAGTTCTTGGATGGTCTCAGACTGGAAATTCGCACCTCGGTCTGAGTGCAAGCGTTGGGGGAACCCATACGGCAAAATAAAGTGCTTCCACAGGGCCTTGGCGGTGGTTACGGCCGTCTGATTCTTAGTAGGAACCGCCACGGCGTATTTGGTGAAGCAGTCCGCGATTACCAATACATGTTCGTGCCCACTGGACGACTTCTCTAAGGTTAGGAAGTCCATCGCTACCAGCTCCAACGGGGCTGACACCTCTATGTTAACTAATGGGGGCCTGATGTGTGGGACCGGCGTCTTCCTTAAACAGCAACGCTCGCATGTCCTAACCCACGTGGTCACATCTGATTGCATACTCGGCCAATAGAACCTTTGCCTCACCAACGCTAGGGTCCTGGGCACGCCCATATGCCCATACCTGTCATGTAGAGCGTCGAGGAACTCGACCCGTAAAGAGGCGGGGGTCACTAACTGTCTAAACATATCAGCTCGGCCCTGTCCCCACACGAATCGGAACAAGATGTCATCCTCTAAATGAAGCCGGGGCCACTGTCTTAAGAGGCGCCCCGTGTCTACGTTTTCGTTCGCCAGTTCTTTGTCAGTGGGACGTCTTTCTCGGCCCAGGTAATGAATCGCCCTGCCAATCATGGGGTCTTCTCGCTGCAATTTAGCTAGTTCGACTTTGGTACGACCCGCCCAATCTGACGGCGAGTCGTCCGGAACAGGGGGTTTCTTACGTTTCCGCACATTCTTACTGGTGGGTCTCGGGGTCACCATACTCGCGCCCAAGGCCGCAAGGTGGGCCTCCTGTGGTGGAAATCTAGACAGTACGTCTGCATTAGCATTAGCCTTTCCTGGCCGATACTTAACGTCAAAATTAAAACTGGATAACTGGGCCACCCACCGCTGCTCGGTGGCCCCCAACTTGGCCGTGTCAAGGTGTGCCAAAGGGTTATTATCTGTGTATACTGTAAATTCGTGTCCAAACAAATGCTCCTTAAATTTCTCGGATATCGCCCACTTTAATGCTAATAATTCTAACTTAAAAGAACTATAGTTATCCCAGTTCCGTTCTGCGGGCCTCAGCCCTCGGCTCGCGTAAGCTATTACCCTTTCTACGCCGTCTTGTTCCTGAGCTAGGACTGCACCTAAGCCATCATTACTGGCATCGGTGTACACAACAAAGGGTTTCGAGTAATCTGGGTACGCCAACAAAGGAGACGTCATCAATTTCTCACGAAGGGTATCGAAAGCTGTCTGGCAAGCTGGCGTCCAGGCGAAAGGGGTGTCTTTCCGCACAAGGTCATGTAAGGGGCGAGCTATCTTACCAAAGGACTCTACAAACCGACGGTAGTACGAGGCGAACCCCAGAAACTGACGAACTTGTTTCACTGTCTTGGGTATGGGCCAATCTCGCAGGGCTGCCACCTTATCGCTATCCGTGGCGACCCCGTCTGCACTCACTACGTGACCTAAGTACTTGACTGACGTCTGCAACAGATGGCACTTATTAGGCTTGAGTTTCAAGCCATACTGACTCAGACGGCTGAACACTAGGTCTAGCCTCTCCAGATGTTCATCGAAGCCCTTAGAAAATACAATGATGTCATCGAGATATATTAACAGAATTTCGAGATTCTGGTCTCCTAGGCAACGCTGCATTAACCTCTGAAAGGTCGAGGGGGCATTGCAAAGGCCAAAGGGCATACGTTTGAACTCGTGTAACCCGTATTGGGTACAAAATGCGGTCTTTTCTCTGTCCCCCTCGTCGACCTCAACTTGCCAGTATCCCGAGGCTAAGTCCAGAGTCGAAAACAGCTGTGCCCCGCCCAGCGCGTCAAGGCTTTCCTCGATTCTGGGCAGGGGAAATGCATCTCTGTGTGTGCGTGCATTCAATTTCCTATAATCTACACAAAATCGCAAACTCCCATCCTTCTTCCGAACTAAAACGACTGGTGCGGCCCAAGGGGAGCAGCTAGGCTGAATTACGCCCTGATCTAACATTGCCTTAACCTCGTGGTGAAGGGCAGGGGGAATCCGGCGGTACGGTTCCCTGGATGGTGGTGCATCCCCTGTCTGAATTCTATGGGTAATGACATTAGTATGGCCAAAATCATACTTATCCTTGGAAAAGACGGCCTTGTGTTTTGTCAATAATAACTGTAGCTTATCTTTCTGTTCGCCGGACAATTTTGTAACATCAATGTCAACATCCACTGGCAGTGCGTCCTTATCCGAAGTTACTGGACCGTCTGTCACCGGCTCTGCGTTTACAAATCGGGCGTAAGCTTCTACCCTATCGCCTAGTTTGACTTCGACCTCGAGTTCCTGTTCTGGCACTCGATCCACTAAAAATAGCTCCCCTAATTTGGCACGGGTTCCCAACGTGATGTCCCAATCCCCGACATTAGCTACCCGTACAGGGACACGTCCGGCCGTCACCTCAGCATAGCTGCGGGCTACAAGTATGGACTTCGGCAGAGTCCCTGGCTCTGGAGGCTCAACTAAAACAGTATAGGGGGCGCCGTCGGGTCCCGGGCGTGCCCTGCCAAATATAACCACCTCGTGACCGGCGGGAATTACTAACTTCTGGCGATGAGGTGCCCAGACGTACCCAACACGCCCGTTCTCCGCTGACGTAAACCGCTTGCGTTTTTCCTCTGCCTTCAAAGCCTGGGCCCACACCCGGGCCTCCTTATCTCCGCTGTCAAGGGTAAGGGGAGCTTCGGTGGCCCCTCCCAAGATAGATAAACACTCGCCTATAATATTCATCCCTAACACTACTGAACCGGCCCAGCTAGGAATATTTTCTGCTACTAGGACCCCCCGCTGTGGTATGACGTGGCCCATTACTTCTACGTCCATTTCTACATAACCTAGGAAATCCAGTTCTAGTCCATTCATCGCAGTCACCCTTACCCACGAAGTGTCACGGGACAAATCTTTCCCTTCGGTGCCAAAATTATTTTCGAAACAATCCCGTGCCATTATGGTCACCATAGAGCCTGTGTCTAATTAACAACGCATTTCTTTCCCTGCAAATTTTACGTTGGCCGTAAAACTCCCCCCAACCGTCCGTGAAGTCAGCGAGCTTACTAATCGCGGGGAGTTGTTAGTGTAACTATAAACACTCGCGGCACCCGAACCTATTCTACCTGTAGCTTGGGGCCTATCTTCGTTAGTTTCCTCCGTCCGGTGCCCCTCCCCGGCGGAGACCCCTAGTTTGGCGAGCCCTGCTGGCCGCCCTGCGGCGCTACGCTCTGACTGCTAGAGGACTCACTCGAGCCCCTCGGCGTACCAATGGCGGAATCCGGACGAGCGGCGCCATACTGGCGGCAATCGCGCCCAATGTGCCCGACCTCATCACACAGACGACAGATTGGCCGCCCGTCTTCGGCGTAGCGATACCTTGGGTACCGCTGGTCACGTTCGTTCGGACGGCGGTCCCATCCGAATCGATTTGGGCCTTGGCGCCCCGACCTAGCGCCACTAGGGCCAGGACGTGGCGCGTTATACTGCTCATACTGCTCGGGTCTACGAGCCAGGGCCTCGTTCGTCCGGATTAGGGCCTCGTTCTGCGCACGTAGTTCTCGAATTTCACGTCTTAGATCTTCCTGACCTTGGTAATATCTATACGACGTGTCCGCCGTCCCCTGGGAGTCAGTGGACGCGCAGGCGCCCCTGGAGCTAGCTTCTTTTACGGGTGATCGCCCCCCTGTAAGCCCCCTGACTTCCAGTCGGATATCCATGAACGTGCATTCGCGGCGTTGCCGGACATGCGCTTCTAGATGCCTACTCAGGTGCCTATCCCGAAGCCCGGCAATAAACTTATCGCGGAGGGCCCTGTCCTGGTCTGTTAATATGCCCGGCCGCTTCTGCTCTGCTCTGTGTGCTAGGCCCTGCAGAGCGAGGGCATAGTCGCGATATGACTCGTCCGGTCCTTGTTCTCGCCGATAGAACTCGGACAACAAGGTCGTGCAGGGAGCTGTGTCTCTATACGCGTCCCTCAACACGCGGATTATAGTGTCAATACTCGTCTTCTCCCGCGACGAGAGGCAGGCCACCTCACGTTTGGCATCCCCCTCTAAGCTTCGCAAGACTAGATGGGCCTGCTGCTCAGGCGGGGTACCCCACGAGCTGAACGAAATCTGGGCCTCCTCCCACCAGTCCTCAAACGAACTGGCGGGGTCCCTGCCAGAGAATTTCGTCAAATTTTTCTCCTGCTGTACCACGACCGTCGGCGGAGGCAAGGAGAGGACCGACTGTCCCAACCCCAGCTGTGGAGTCCCCGGTGCCCCTGGCAATGTAGGGGCCCCGTTCGGTAATTGGTGCCCGCCCCCCTGCTGTGAGGTGGAAACGGCCGTCGCCCCGGTAGCGGACGTAGCGACGGACTGTGTTTCGGACGGGTCCGCCTGCGATACCGTCACCGAGGCCCATGATGGCGTGGCCGAACCCGAGGGCACATAAATGGGAGTGGAGCCTCCCGCCTGACCATCTATCTGGCTTACTCCTGCGAGGCTAAAATCACTAATCGACGGTGAAGCGGGGCTGTCCCTTAAAGCAAAACGCGGAAATGTCACCACGGGCGTGCTATTCGATGCCCCCGCTACACTCGACGTCGAAGTGCGCCCTAGATATGCCCTAAGTTGCGCGGCTTGGGAGAACGGAGACTCGACCTCAGCAATACTTGGTTTGGGTCGGGTCGCGGGGGTTGACACCTTTACATCCCCTCCCTTGCTGGTTTCACCCCCTTTGTGCTGTTCCGTAGACATCTTACGATGATTTGCCGCCCTGTCTACTCTTTCTAGGCTCGCCTCTGACAGCCACGAATTTGGATCGATAACGCAAGAATCGAAACACGACAGAGGCAAAAAGTAACACAATCAACAAAAATACTCGAAGTCAAATAAACCGCGACCTGTCTGCCTCAACAGGCTATCCTATTTAGTTCCTTGCCTGCTCAACCAACTAGTACATAGATATTCCATAAAAATCAAATCTATCGTCAGGTACTACAACTGTCTATCTACGAACTGGACACTCTGGGGACATTAACGATCGTTACGGTACGCGTGGCCGCTGGCAGTGTCTCTTCGTTTGGTGGCAGTGCCACAAGTCCTACTCTCATAAACACCTCATGCCCAACATTCATCTCACCCAACCGGCGACTCGTCATCTGAAGCTCGTACGGGTGCGAAAACCACACTACAACATTTCTGCTTCCTGCGGAGAATTGAACTGCCTCTCTCTGCCTCAGGAATCGATAGCCAAAAGTCCTAGCGAACCCACACGCCCACTCTATGTCACTCTCGGACCCGTGTCTCAGCGGAATCAGTATGTTCCCAGCAGGTATCGACATTGGGGTACTTCATCTACTAATTTAATATTCGGGGCTCGCTCAAACGGGTACGCCGTTGTCGAAATGGGCACAACTTTAAGCCCTGTTTCGATGTATGTACTACAATGTATCCCCTTGCATTTCAATTCTGCCCATACGAACTTCAACTGGTCCGGGAGGGCAAACCAGTATACTTTGTGCTCGGACGTTTCTCCCAGAATTGTTTCGAACTGCTCAATAACGTGGAATCCCTTGTTTATTATCCCTATGTCTATCACCCTCTGTACTTCTGCGATATGTTCTAACGGCGCTAACAGCGTACTCCACGGAGCCAACGTCATTCACCTTTCCTATCACAATTGCTACCTACAATTTACAGCGGACCGGGCCAAGGCCGCATGGCACTCTGCCACCCCACAAAAAAGTCCACTCACCTGATTCTTGTTCTCTCGCCATGGTGAACTGTATCTCCTAGTCCGGCTTTGTCTTCTTCCCGTAACGTCAGGTCGAAATCCTGGTCGCTCGCGCCACATGTAAGGTAGCCAGGAGTAGTCTGCTCTCTGACGGTCCTCACGGAGGCCCTAGGACAAAGTCTCTAGAGCCACCAACTGCTGTGTTAACTCGAGTGAAAGGCCGGGGCCCGCAAAATGTTCGATCACCGGGGTTTATTCAGATCATCACCGACAGTTCCAGAAAGTCTCTGCGGTATGGTAGCTCCAGGGAAAGCAGGATGTAATTCCTACAAAGTTCCAGAACCGCTCAAGTCGCTGACAGATTGTTCAGGCGAGGCAGTGTGTGGCCCTTAGGCCCAAAAACTCTTGTTCTTGCTAAGTGTTTCCCAACTTTTATTTCCTAGATTTTGGTGTCCGCCTCCACCCAAATTTGGTCCGAAACGATATAAAATGCAATCGGCCATTGGTCAACATAAATCGGTTTTGGTATTTCTCATTTATCATTTTGAGTTCTTACTGTCAGTTTTGACGGACATTTCGAAGCAGAAATCGTGGTTAACTCGCTTTTCCTCTAATAAAAGTCCCATTAATAGTGAATTTGGCCCCAACCTTTGGATAATTGGTGATGGGTTCGTGTCCTTTGCAACCGGTAAATGTGGGATACGGGACTTCCCCAAATTGGTCCTCGCAATAATCAATAATATCAGTCAACGTCTTTGGAGCATGAGCAGTGTTCGACAAGTAGTTGATATCCAAAACAAACAAGGAACGCTAGGGACTTTCCCAAGTGCTACCGCCGCAGCTACTTAAGTACAAGTGACAGGTCCCGTGACCTCTATAACATATGTTCCCTTGACATACAACCTCTTAGGTTAACTATCTCCGTCGGTCCCCCGAGTACAGTAGGGCCGACGAGTTCCAAAGCTAATTCACTACAGGGGTGCTCGACCCGCTGTTCTGGTGGTAATCATTGCTTCCCGGCCACTCTAGAGAATAACAATGTTTCACGGTTACTTGCGGAAGCAACCCTACTATCTCACTAAATCTATCCTTACATTTTCCCAGCAGGCATACCTCTCTGTGATTGGTGACGAGACCTCGTCACACTTCAGCGCCTCAAATCGGTTTGAGAGCTCCATCTGAAATACCTCTCTAGTGTGGGCTTCCCTTAACTTCCTCCAATTGAACTTTGGTCTCCGACATGGTTTCCCTTTCGATGTACGGAGACTGGTGACGAGCAGTACACTTAGGATACGGTGGTTCGAGTCCAATTCTACTGAGTTGTAGGCTCTACAGTTCCGTAGTGAGTTCACCCACTTGCCGTTGATTAGAATATGGTCTAGCTGATGGGTAGAACCTCCTGGGTGCATCCAGGTCCAGAGACGACTCCTAGGGTGGGGGAATCTTGTCTGTGCTGGACGAAGCTTGTGTTCTTGGCACAAGTTCACTAGGCGGTCACCGTTGTCGTTTGTCACGCTATAGTAGCAATGGGGACCTGTCGCTACCGGATGGGATACATGGCTGTCATGTCCTATTCTAGCATTAAAGTCTCCAATAACAAGGTGTTTGTCATGCTTCTTTACCATCTCTATGTGGTCTTTGAGCGTACTGTAGAAGTCATCCTTGTCAGCTGGACTGGCAGACTCGGTTGGGGCGTAGATGACTGTGATTGTAAGCTGAGGATTACCATGGAACGTGACAGTCAAGATTCTCTCACTCACAGAGTTGACACTTTGAAGACACTTGTAGATGTGTTTTGAGACTACAAGTCCAACACCTCCAAGTCTTTGGGCTGTGGTTGAGCTATAAATAAGGACATAATTCTTGTCATCTGACCATAGTTCTTCGGTAGGGGATTGTGTTATAAGTCGGTGCTCCTGAATGCCAACAATGTCAACACCAGCATCGTTTAAGCCCATGAATAACTGGTGCGTCTTTCCTTTCTGGTAGAGTGTACGCACATTATAAGTTGAAATTACAAGTGGTTTGAAGGTAGATAGACGAGACATATCAGGACCAACAGTCTGTGATGACGTTCCAGGTTCCCGCTGGCCCGTCATAGGGTCTGGGTGAGACGTCTGCCTGGCTACCCTCGATCTAGTTTGTGGATAATTCCTCGTGACTCTCGTAATCGGGTATTTGCCAGAATGTTGGTTTCCTCCGCTCTGGCAACTGGACGGGTGATTGGCCCTGAACAGCTATATGCGGAGTGCCAAGTGTGACCAGTCTGACTATTCTGCTGCAAAGAAATCCAACTTGGACCAACATCTAACAAAACACACCGGTGACAAACCCTACATGTGTGGGGAGTGTGGGTACAGAGCGGCCCGCAAGTTTACCTTATCCGTACATATGAGAACCCATACTGGTGAAAAACCCTACAAGTGTGACCAGTGTGATTATTCTGCTGCACAGAAATCCTCTTTAGACTCCCATCTAATGAAACACACCGGAGAAAAGCCCTACATGTGTGGGGAGTGTGGGTACAGGACAGGTTGGAAATCTCGCTTATCCAAACATATGAGGACTCATACAGGAGAAAAACCCTACAAATGTGGGGAGTGTGGGTACAGGACAGCTGTAAAGTCAGCCCTCTCCATACATGTAAGAATCCATACTGGAGAAAAACCATACAAGTGTGACCAGTGCGACTATTCTGCCGCAAACAAATCCACTTTGAAGAATCATCTAGCAGCAAGGCATACTGGCGAGAAACCCTACATGTGTGGGGAGTGTGGGTACAGGACATATCAAAGCTCTAACTTATCCCGACATATGAGAACACATACGGGGGAGAAACCTTACAAGTGTGACCAGTGTGACTATTCTGCTGCACATAAGTACAGTTTGGATATTCATCTAGCAAATCACACCGGAGAGAAACCCTACATGTGCAGGGAGTGTGGATACAGGACGGCTCACAAGTCAGACCTCACCAAACATGTAAGAACCCACACAGGTGAAAAACCCTACATGTGTGGGGAGTGTGGGTTCAGGACAGCAAAGAAGTCTAACATATCCCAACACATGCGAACTCATACCGGTGAAAAGCCCTACAAGTGTGACCAGTGTGACTATTCTGCAGCACAGAAATCCCATTTGGACATCCATGTAACAAAACACACTTGTGAGAAGCCCTAGGGAGTGTTGGTACAAGGCAACACACATTGTTGAACCTTTGAACCTTTATTTATTCATAAAAGCTCAATTCGGCCTGTAAGCCGATTTTCAAATCAGAGCAAGGTGACTGTTTCGCCGCTTAGAAATTCAGGTTGTGTGTCCATTTAGAAAAAAAAAAAACGTTGGTAACATCTGACTCAAGTGTTACTGATTTTTTGTTCTAATTTACATGATAGGGTCAATCAGGGAAAATTTTATCCTTCTGCAACGCCAGAAAGATGGAAACTTAAGTCTTACAACATACTTTCCAGTCCCGGAGCTTTCATAGTTTATGGAGCTGTAGGGTAGTATTTTCCTTGGACCAGATAAAGATGATAAAGAATAGACGTGTTAGAAGATATTGCAAAATATGTTTATCAGTACAGGCTTTTTTTTATGTCTTTATTAGCATGAATCTAGAATATAACATAATGTGATTTTCTCAACGTTTGTGTCTCGGTGAACTATTTGATATCCAATATTAGCACTAACACACGTTTTTGTTACGTTAAAGTTTGGATAAATATGTATCCACTATTAAATGCACTACTTGTACACGAACTGTTGTATTCCATGATGTAATGCAGTTAGCAATGTGTGTATACAGCTGTATGTTTGACGTTTTCTGTGAGTTTTAACAGGACGGCTTAAAAAAGGCCTTTATGATTGAAACGTGTAACAATTCTGTTCATAATCGCCCAGCAATCTGGGAGGACCTTCGATACCGGTTTCCTTTTGTTAGTATCAACAATGCTATGTGAAAACATACTTTTTAACCATGAATTTCTCTGAGCGCGAATTGTGGGGTTTCATGTTCATTTATCAGTTTTGAGTAATAAAAGTTTTTGTTATACATTTGATATGAACGAGTACCTTTCATTGATTCTACATTATTGTTATACCGCAAAAAAAAATGAGGAAGGGATTTGCTTTTTGAATTCACATACAATTGTTCCTTGAAGTGACACTTGCATATATTGAATACCTTGTTGTAATTAGCCCTTTTGGTAAGAACTTGCCAATAAACTTTCCATTATAATGAATATGTGAAATGATGTAACAGAAGGGTAAAATCAGTGTATTGCAATCACGTTTAACACTAATTCCCAACCTTAAAAATAAGACTTTGATAATGCGAAGTAAGTATATAATAGCAATGAGGTCGCAATTTTACTACACGTTTATTCCTAGCGCAACTTCGTCCATCTGCTATCTGTTACTGAGGTCACGAGCCGGTTAATCAGGTTTTCACAACCTCTGGCCTTTCACCTTCGCACAACCACGGACGTGAAGACTGCACTGCGGTGTTTCCTTTGTACCAGTACGAAAGAAAGACGCGTTTTTTGTGGTACTTCTAGACAACACCGACGAGGTAAGAGTGTCAACCGCCTTATGAAATCTTTGTCTTTGTATAAGGAGTCCTAAGTGAAAACCTTTTATCTATCTTGAAGATATAATTTGCGATCGTCTGCGGATGGGTGGGGAGGGGGGCAATGCTCTGTGCACAGACATAGGACGTTCTATCACAGAAGGGAAACATGTTGTTCTTTCTCAGCTTCTTCTTCTCCAATCAAATAGAAAATCTTCACAACTAGACCTTGGAATAACTTGAAATTCAGTGAGTGGTAGGTCGTTGCATAAGGTCGCAGCCCACAGTATTTATCTGAAATCTGGAATCGCCTGTAAACACCGTAACGCGACAGCGGGGGATGAGCTTTACTATATGGAAGTATACTGAGTCAAATTTCAGGGCAAATATACAAAAGTAACGGTCTCCTCTGTCAGCACTGGAACACCAGTGCTGAAGTGGTCGTCAGCACTGGAACATCAGTGCTGAAGTGGTCGTCAGCACTGGAAATCCAGTGCGAAACCCGTTACTTTTGTATACTTGCACTTTCAGGTGGTATGTGTAAGGTTTTGATGTTTCTCCATTTGGTGTATAAATGCGCGTGACCTTTACAGCTGCCTGTCCCTGTGAGTCGGCTGCAGTTCTGCATGACCCCGCATGACCCCATTTTAAAGAGGGCTTTAAAAAAATTCAAAACGACAACTTGAACCTTTTCTGTTTTTCAATTATTTTGGTAGGTAATACCCTCGACTTCGACATATTAGTTTGTCGTGCTTAAAAACTGCACCCTTCTATGATTTTATCAGCGTCGATGTCAGTCACCTTGTGGTCCTTAACTTTCTATAGAAATCCCGTAGGCCAAAAACTGTGTTCTGCTACCATAAGACACCTGCATTTTGGTCAAGTGGGACGACAGGAATTCTAGGTGATATATCAAAGTGTAAGGCCCACAAAACAACATTCCCTGTCCTGACCATTTTTTTCAATTTGTATAGCAACGTCCAGACGGATTCTGTTTACTTTATTTTGGCTTTACCCTTTGGGTTTGACATATTAACTAGAATTCTGTGAAAAGGTTTATGTACTAATTAGATACAATCTTCCTTCAATAGAAAAGAAATGGCCAGTCCCAGCTGTGGAGGTTCACCTGAAGGTTTGTGCACTGACCACCCTGGGAACGAGACTGGAGGTCTACGTCCAGGCCACCCTGGGAACGATACTGAAGGTCTGTGCCCTGGCCACCCTGGGAACGAGACAGAAGAAGAAAAGGCATACAAATGTGACCAGTGTGACTATGCGACAGCACGGAAATCCAATTTGGCCCGACATCGAACAAAACACACCGGTGATAAACCCTACAAGTGCGACCAGTGTGATTATTCTGCTGCACAAAAATGTGCTTTGGTCATACATGTAACAAAACACACCGGTGAGAAACCCTACATGTGTGGGGAGTGTGGGTACCGGACAAACCTGAAATCTACCTTATCAAAACACATGAGAACTCATACAGGTGAGAAACCCTACAAGTGTGACCAATGTGATTACTCTGCTGCACAGAAAGCTAATTTGGACCTACATCTAACGAAACACACCGGTGAAAAGCCCTACATGTGTGGGGAGTGTGGGTACAGGGCAGCTTGCAAGTCCAACTTATCCAGACACATGAAAACTCATACCGGGGAAAAACCCTTCAAGTGTGACCAGTGTAACTATTCTGCTGCACAGAAATCCTCTTTGGACAAACATCTACTGAAGCACACCGGTGAGAAACCCTACATGTGTGGGGAGTGTGGGCTCAGAACAGCTCAGAAATTTACTTTATTAAACCATATGAGAACTCATACTGGTGAGAAACCCTACAAATGTGACCAGTGCGACTATTCTGCAGCACGTAAATCCACTTTGGAGGACCACATAACAAAACACACTGGTGAGAAACCCTACATGTGTGGGGAGTGTGGGTACAGGACAGCGAAGAAGTCTCACCTATCAAAACACATGAGAACTCACACAGGGGAAAAACCCTACAAGTGTGACCAGTGTGACTATTCTGCTACATGTAAGTCCAACTTGGACAGACATCTAGCCAAACACACCGGTGAGAAACCCTACATGTGTGGGGAGTGTGGGTACAGGGCAGCTCACAAGTCAGACCTATCCATGCACATGCGAACTCATACAGGAGAAAACCCCTACAAGTGTCACCAGTGTGACTATGTGGCAGCACGGAAATCACACTTGGACCAACATGTATTGAGACACACTGGAGAGAAATCCTTCAAGTTCAAGTGTGACCAGTGTGACTATTCTGCAACAAGGAAATCTTCCTTAGAGGACCACCTTGGATAACATACCCTGGAGAAACCCTACATCTGTGATAAATGCGGGTTCAGGGCAGCTACAATTTAAGGATGAACTGTCCGTACATATCAAAACTCACGCCACATAAAACCCTAGAAGTATGACCAGTGCGACTATTCTGCCTCACAGAAAGCCCCTTGGACATCCATGTAACAAAACACACTTGCGAGAAGCCCTACATGTGTGGGAAGGGTGGGTATGGGGCAAAAAACAAATCAGAGCAATATGACTGTTTCGCAGCACAAAAATCCCGTTGATATTTCCATTTAGAAAAACATGTTAGTAACATCTGACATTTGTTACTGATTTTTTTTCTGATGTATGTGATAGAATCAGATTGTCCTGAAAAGTTTATCCTTCTGCAACACCAGAAAGATGAAGATTGTAGTCTTCCAGCATGCTTCCCAGCCCCGGAGCATGTTTCATAGTTAAGCTGTAGGTTCATGTTCGCCTTGGAGCAAAATCTTAATATGTTGTTCTTAAAAACAGTTGTGACCTCTTATCGGATTAAGAATAGACGTGGTAGAAGATCTTGCAAAAACATTTATATCAGTACAGGCTTTATTTAAGTCTTTCTTAGCATGAATCTAGAATATAACATAATGTCATATTTCTCAACGTTTGAGTCTCGGTGAACTTATTTGTTATCCAGCTTCAGCGTTGGCACTAACACACGTTTTTGACACGTTAAAATTTGGACAAGTGTATATCTATTAAATGCACTACTTGTACACGAATTTTTGTATTCTATGATGTAATCCAGTTAGCAATAAGTATATGCTGCTGTATGTGGGCAGTTTTCTGTTACTTTTAACAGTACTCGGCTTTATGACTGAAACGTGTAACGATTTTGTTCATAATCGCTCAGCAATCTGGGAGGACCTTCGATACCGGTTTTCTTTTGTTGGTATCAACAATGCATTGTGAAAACATACTTTTTAACCATTAATTTCTTTGAGCATGAATTGTGGGGTACACTAACATTTATGTTCAGTTTTGAGGAATAAATATTTTATTATATATTTGATGTAAACGACTACATTTGATTGATTCTACTTTATTGCTATACTGTAAAAGATAAGGAAGGAATTCTCGTTCTGAATTCACGTACAATTGTTTCTGGAAGTAACAATAGCATATATTGAATAACTGGCAATTAGCCATTTGGTAAGAACTTGCAAATAAACTTTCCATTATACTGAATACGTCAACTGATGTGACAGAAAGTGTAACATCAGTGTATTGCAACCACGATTTATGGGGCCGCGTAGCACAGTGGTATTGTATTCGGCCCGTGACCGATCTTGTGCCCTTGGGAAAGGCACTTTACACGACTTTCCTCACTTAACTCAAGTGAAAAATGAGTCGTCCCTCGGATAGGACGTTAAATGGAGGTCCCGTGTATGGGGAGAGCCATACCCCATGCACGTTAAAGAAGCCCCACACGTGCGATGGTGCGGTGTGCGTTGGTGCAAATCCTTCTGTCGGGAGTTGGTGATTCACTTCAAATCACCCGGATGGAGGCCTGGCGACCTTTGTCTCGTATCAGCCACATGGTGATCTACATCATTCACCCGGACGGGTGTGTCACCCCGTAAGGGGCGGTATAACCCGCCGTGTGCGAACATGTGCGAACATGTGCAGGGTTAGCCCTTAGCAATAGCCTACGGCTAGTTGGGCAGCCCTGGCTGTTTGTATACAGCTGAACAAATAAAAAAATAAGAACTTGCAAATAAACTTTCCATTACATTGAATACGTCAACTGATGTTAACATAAAGGGTAACATCAGTGTATTGCAATCACGATTAACACTACTAGTAATTCCCATCCTCAAAAAGACTTGGATAATGCGTAATTTTACTACACATTTATTCCTAGCACAACTCCGTCAATCTGCAATCTGTTACTGAGGTCACGAGCTGAGGTAATCTGGTTTCTATGACCTCTGACCTTTGACTTCGCCAAACCGGATGTGAGGACTGCAGTGTTTGTTCCAGTACGAAAGACACGGTTTTTACGATACTTCTAGGCAACACGGACGAGGTAAGATTGTTAACCGCCTTATAGAGTCTTTATCCTTGTTTAAAGAGTCGTGAATGAAACTCCTTTATCTGTCTCGAAGATATAATTTGCGATCGTCTGCGGATAGGTGGGGAGGGGGGCAATGCTCTGTCCACAGTCATTTAAAAAAACACTAATAAATTACGCTAAAAAGCAGTTGATTAACCATTTGGATGTGATTTTCGAAACGTTTTAAGTGTCTAACACATACCTTTCATAAAGATTTTTATCAATATTATATTTTTAATACATCTGCCCATTCCTGGCGAAATGTTGTGGATGCTACCTGAAACGTCTGCCCGTTTCCAAAATTATATCCAGTTGCCTGACAAACTGCTTTTAGGCAAATCTGATTACCTGAATGTCTAACTTTCATTTGACACCTAAAAACAACATTACGATAAAATTTGTGGATATTGTTTTGAAAATGTTTAGCTGTATCATGTAATTTGCATACCAGAAGTCTGAAAACCAAGTTTGAAAGTGGACTATACAACGTTAAGTCTAAATGTATCACCATTCCCACAGAGGAACTAGGAGCCTGTAGCAACAACGTTAACATGGGCTACTTTAGTGAAACCAGAAAAAAACAACTCAGTAACACACATCATCATGTTACTGGGGCAGTGTCTACAAACAAACAAACAAACATCTATTCCATTGGGACAACACATTTGTCAAGTTTAAGTCTTTTCCATCTGTCATTTTTTATTCCCCAGCAGAAAAGCGATGGCTGATGCCAGTTCGGAAGGTCTACGTCCTTGCCACCCTGGGAACGAGACTGAAGATCTTGGCCCTAGCCACCCTGGGAACGAGACTGAAGTTCTTGGCCCCGGCCACCCTGGTCAAGAGCAGCAGCAGGGAGGGCCAGACAGCAGACGCGGGCCGGCAGCAGGACTGGGAAGAACCAGCTTCATGCCAGGAAACGTTCGATGGGAAGGTCAGGAAAACTGGCTCGTCATCACATCAACGGGTGGAAAGTCACATGCCTGAAGTCAATACTGAGAAGCCCTACATGTGTGGGGAGTGTGGGTTCAGGACAGCAAAGAAGTCTCACCTATCCCAACACATGCGAACTCATACTGGTGAAAAGCCCTACAAGTGTGACCAGTGTGACTATTCTGCTGCACGGAAATCCCATTTGGACCGACATCTTACAAAACACACCGGTGAGAAACCCTACATGTGTGGGGAGTGTGGGTACAGGACAGCTCGCAAGTCTCATTTGTCCAGACATATGAAAACTCACACAGGAGAGAAATCCTACAAGTGTGACCAGTGTGACTATTCTGCAACACAGAAATATCATTTGGACAGTCATCTATTGAAAGACACCGGTGAAAAGCCCTACATGTGCGGGGAGTGTGGGTACAGGACAGCTGACAGGTCTCACTTATCCCGGCATATGCGAACTCATACCGGAGAAAAACCCTACAAGTGTGACCGGTGTGACTATTCTGCTGCACAAAAATGTGATTTTGTCCGACATCTAACAAAACACACTGGAGAGAAACCCTTCATGTGTGGGGAGTGTGGGTTCAGAACAGCTCTGAAATTTACTTTATTAAACCATATGAGAACTCATACTGGTGAGAAACCCTACAAATGTGACCAGTGCGACTATTCTGCAGCAAGTAAATCCACTTTGGATGACCACATAACAAAACACACTGGTGAGAAACCCTACATGTGTGGGGAGTGTGGGTACAGGACAGCGAAGAAGTCTCACCTATTGAAACACATGAGAACTCACACAGGGGAAAAACCCTACAAGTGTGACCAGTGTGACTATTCTGCTGCATGTAAGTCCAACTTGGACAGACATCTAGCCAAACACACCGGTGAGAAACCCTACATGTGTGGGGAGTGTTGGTACAGGACAGCTCACAAGCCAGACCTATCCATGCACATGCGAACTCATACAGGAGAAAAACCCTACAAGTGTCACCAGTGTGACTATGTGGCAGCACGGAAATCACACTTGGACCAACACGTATTGAGACACACTAGAGAGAAACCCTTCAAGTTCAAGTGTGACTATTCTGCAACAAGGAAATCTTCCTTAGAGGACCACCTTAGAGAACATGCCCAGGAGAAACCCTACATGTGTGATAAATGCGGGTACAGGGCAGCCACAAAGGATGAACTGTCCGTACATATCAAAACTCACGCCACATAAAACCCTACAAGTATGACCAGTGTGACTATTCTGCCTCACAGAAAGCCTCTTGGACATCCATGTAGCAAAACACACTTGCGAGAAGCCCTACATGTGTGGGAAGGGTGGGTATGGGGCAAAAAACAAATCAGAGCAATATGACTGTTTCGCAGCACAGAAATCCCGTTGATATTTCCATTTAGAAAAACATGGTAGTAACATCTGACATTTGTTACTATTTTTTTTTGTTCTGATGTACATTATAGGGTCCAATTGTCCTGAAAAGTGTACCCTTCTGCAACGCCAGAAAGATAAAAATTGTAGTCTTCCAACATGCTTCCCAGCCCCAGAGCATGTTTTATAGTTAAGCTGTAGGTTCGTATTTTCCTTGGAGCAAAATCTTAATATGCTGTTCTTGCAAACAGTTGTGACCTCTTATCTGATAACGAATAGACGTGTTAGAAGATCTTGCAAAAATATGTTTATCAGTACAGTATTTAAGTCTTTATTAGCATGAGTTTGGAATATAACATAATGTCATTTTTCAATGTTTCTGTCTCGGTATAAAGTACTTGATATCCAGTATTAGCTCTAACACATTTTTGACACGTTAAAGTTTGGACAAATATGTATCCACTATTAAATGGTCTGCTGTTACATGGATTGTCATTGTATTCTATGATGTACTAAGTAGTAAGCAATAAGTATATACAGCTGTATGTGGGGAGTTTTCTGTGAGTTTTAACAGTAATCAGCTTTATGACTGAAACGTGTAACAATTTTGTTCATAATCGCTCAGCAATCTGGGAGGACCTTCGATACCGGTTTTCTTTTGTTAGTACATGTATGAACAATGTGAAAACATACTTTTGAACCATTCGTTTATCTGAGCGCGAATTGTGGGATTACGCTAACATTCATGTTCAGTTTTGAGGAATAAATTTTTCATTATAGATTTGATATAAACGAGTACCTTTGATTGATTCTACATTATTGTTATACTGTAAAAAATAAGGGAGGAATTTGCGTACTGAATTCACGTACAATTGTTCTTTGAATTAACATTTGCATATATTAAATATGTGAACTGTGAATATGTAACAGTAAGGATAAAATCAGTGTATTCCAATCACGATTAACACTAATTCCCAACCTAAAACATAAGACTTTGATAAAGCAAAGTAAGTATGTAATAGCGTTGAGATCATAATTTTACTACACATTTACTCCTAGCGCAACTCCGTCCATCTGCGATCTGTTACTGAGGTCACGAGCTGAGGTAATCAGGTTTTACAATTTTTAACCTTTCACCTTAGCACAATACCGGATAAAATCAGTGTATTCCAAGCTACTGCGGTGTTCTGTTCCTTTGTTCCAGTACGAAATACACGGTTTTACGGTACTAATCTGCACATCACGGGCCAGGTAAGAAATTCAACCGCCTCATGAAGTCTTTGTCCTTGTTAAAAGAGTCCTAAATGAAGACCTTTTATCTATCTTGAAGATATAATTTGCGATAGTCTGCGGACGGGTGGGGAGGGGGGCAGTGCTCTTCTTTCGAAGAAGCTCTGCACACAGGCATTTCCAACCAATCTAAAACACGCTAAATGGGGTTACTAAGCAACTGAAGGATTTTCGAAACGTTCAAATGTTTTAGGTAGCATCCGCCACATTTTATTTAAAAAAAACGACCCTGACGAAAGTTAGTGGATGCTACCTGAAACGTCTGACCGTTTCCAAAATCATATCCAGCTGGGTAAGTGCTGTTTGGGTATTCTGAATACCCGAATGTCTAACTTTCATTGACACCTAAAAACAAGATGATGAGTACGATAAAATTTGTGGATATTGTTTTGCCATTGAGTCATAAAATATGTGCCGGAAGGTTGAAAAATAAATTTGAATGTGGACTCAACGTTAAGTATAAATGTATCACCCTACCCGCATTAGAACCAGAAGCATGTAGCAACAACATAGCCTACTTAACCACAAACCACAAAAAAAACGACCACACTCGCCTGAACCCTCTCATATTACCGGGGAAGTGGCTTCAACCCATTCATCCGTTTTGGCGTTAGGACATCTGTCATTTTTTATCCCACAACAGAAAAGTGATGGCTAATCCCAGTACTGAAGGTCACCCTGGGAACGAGACTGAAGGTCTGCATCCTGGAAACCCTGGGAACGAGACAGAAGGTCTGCGTCCTGGCCACCCTGGAACGAGACTGAAGGTCTGCACCCTGGGAACGAGACTGAAGCTTTGTACCCTGGCCACCCTGGGAACGAGACACACAGCAGGGAGGACCAGAGAAGTGCTATCGGTAAGCACGCCTTTTTCGATTTGGCTGCTGCAAAACCATGTGAATCTCCGTGTCAAGAATCTTACATCTAGATATAAATTCGAATTCCACAATTTAAAGATAAAACAGATAGATATCAGAAGAGTACCTTGGCTTGCCTGGTTGACCTACCTCAAAGTGTTAGCACCACCAATATGCATTTAGACCTGTAGATATATATGTTAAAACCGGTAGTATTGTTCGGTTTTTAATGTTTAGATTATGCATGTATCTTTAATTAAGATTACTTTTAATTGTAAATCATGCTGCATTTCAGTCAATGAAAGCTGCTATCGTATGTTGTGTTAACAATGAATTTATGAATTCAGAACCTCATAACCTCACGAGAGTTAGACACGTGATCTTACGGATACGTGACGTCAGCGATTGACGTGTCTGTAACTCTCGCGAGTTTACATTCTGAAGTGATTGGTCATCAGTATTGATCCAAAGAAGGCGACAGCGGTCGTTAAAAATTTGATCTATGTATGCATTTGTGTTGGAAGAAAAGAAACCGGTAAGCAGTTTACTGTGATTACCAACATAGATGAGCCTCCATGACAAATTCATTCATTCATTCATTCATTTATTCATCCATACAGCTGACATTGTCGGACAGCATTGCAGAGAAGAGCAAGCTCCATGCGTGGGGACGTTTGATGTGAAGATTGAGAAGACTGATTTCTTGTCCCCATGTTTACAAACAGAGGATCCTGACGAAGCTCTACTTCAAAACAAGACAACAGACACGGGCGGACAGCGGGACAGGGAAGGGCGAGATTCGTGCCAGGAGACGTTTTATTGGGAGGTGAAGAAAACTGGCTCAACATCGCAGCTAGAACAAGGGAAAATCCTGAAGCCAGAGCTCAATACTGAGAAACCCTACATGTGTTGGGAGTGTGGGTTCCAAGTACGTTATCCTAGCGACCTGCGTAGACACATGAGAACCCACACAGGGGAGAAACCTTGCAAGTGTGATCAGTGTGATTATTCTACAGCACTGAAATCCAATTTGGACCGACATCTAGCAAAGCACACCGGTGAGAAACCCTACATGTGTGGGGAGTGTGGGTACAGGACAACTCACAAGTCCGATTTATCCAGACATATGAGAACTCACACAGGAGAGAAACCCTACAAGTGTGACCAGTGTGACTATTCTACAGCACAGAAATCCAATTTCGACATTCATCTAATGAAACACACTGGTGATAAGCCCTACATGTGTGGGGAGTGTGGGCACAGGACAGTTCGTAAGTCCGACTTATCCAAACATATGAGAACTCATACCGGTGAAAAACCCTACAAGTGTGACCAGTGTGATTATTCTGCAGCACGGAAATTTGATTTGGACCGACATGTAACAAAACACACTGGTGACAAACCATACATGTGTGGGGAATGTGGGTACAGGACAACTCACAAGTTCGACTTATCCAGACATATGAGAACACATACAAAACCCTACAAGTGTGACCAGTGTGACTATTCTGCAGCACGGAAGGACCATTTGGATATTCATCTATTGAAACACACAGATGAGAAACCCTACATGTGTGGGGAGTGTGGGTACAGGACAGCTCGAAAGGGGGACTTATCCAAACACAAGAAAACTCATACCGGTGAAAAACCCTACAAGTGTGACCAGTGTGACTATGCGGCAACATGGGAGTCTGATTTGGACCAACATGTAACACAACACACTGGAGAGAAACCCTACATGTGCGGTGATTGTGGATATGGGACGGCTAAAAACTCTGACTTATCCAGACATATGAGAATTCATACCGGTGAAAAACCCTACAAGTGTGACCAGTGTGACTATTCTGCAGCACGGAAACACGATTTGGACATTCATCTAGTGAAACACTCTGGTGAAAAACCCTACACGTGTGACCAGTGTGACTATTCTGCAGCACACAAATCCTCTTTGAACTATCATCTTGCAAAACACACCGGTGAGAAACCCTACATGTGTGGGAGGTGTGGGTACAGGACAGCTCACAAGACAGACCTATCAAAACATATGAGAACCCATACCGGTGAAAAACCCTACAAGTGTGACCAGTGTGACTATTCTGCAGCACGGAAACGCGATTTGGACATTCATCTATGGAAACACTCTGGTGAAAAGCCCTACAAGTGTGACCAGTGTGACTATGCGGCAGCACAGAAATCCAGTTTGGACCAACATCTATCGAATCACACCGGTGAGAAGCCCTACATGTGTGGGGAGTGTGGGTACCGGACAGCTCGCAAGTCCGACTTATCCAAACATATGCAAACTCATACTGGTAAAAAACCCTACAAGTGTGACCAGTGTGATTATTCTGCTGCACGAAAGTCTCATTTATCCAGACATATGAGAACTCATACTGGTGAAAAACCCTACAAGTGTGACCAGTGTGACTATTCTGCAGGACAGAAATTCAATTTGGACCTACATCTAACAAAACACACCGGTGAGAAACCCTACATGTGTGGGGAGTGTGGGTACAGGACAGCTCTGAGGACTAACTTATCCCGACATATGAGGACTCATTCCGGAGAAAAACCCTACAAGTGTGACCAGTGTGACTATTCTGCAGCACAGAAATCTACTTTGGACCGACATCTGAGACAACACGTTGGTGAGAAACCCTGCATGTTTGGCAATGTGGGTTCAGCACAAATGAAACTAGAGTTCCACGACCTCATACCTTCACCAAATGGTTTGAATCTTTTCCAGTGAAGTATTTATAAATTTTTCTATTTGATTACAATCAAACCTGTATTAGCTGCTACCTTTGCATACTGGCCACCTGAACATATGCAGTCAGTTTTTGTCAGCCCTTGGATTTTTTCCATTGCCCTAAGCATTGAGAAATAGTCTATAGCGGCAATCTGTCCAACGCGGCCATGGCCACACAATTTCTGGTCGCATAGATACAGAAACACTGCCTATTGTGACCATACAGCAGCCATGCACCGGGATTACAGTGATCATAGTTTGAGGATTCGAAGTTGACAGGGTTTTTTGGCAGTAGTGTTAGGTACACACTAACCCACTTCATTTTTTATGGAGACGTTACTTAAAGGGTTGAGGAATATATATCCACTATTAAATGCACTACTTTTACAATAATTGTTGTTGTTTTATTCTATGATAATGATACAGTAAGTATCTATATGCAGGGAATTTGTAAACTGAACCAGAAACTATGCATCCAGACAGTTATGTTTTTTTAATGACATCATCTCAGATCACGTTAATGTCCCACTAAGGAGAATTGACCTGTCAACATATCAGGTAACAGCATCCAGTTACATTAGCGACCTGGCAGCGACCAAAATTGGATTTGTTGATGAAGGTTATAATCAGACATTCAGGTAATAACATACGCCAAATAGCAGCTACTCGTGAACACTATTTTGGAAACGGACAGACGTTTTAAGTAGCGTCCACTTCATTTCGTTAGTGACACTGAAACGTCTTGCCGTTTCCGAAACCATGCCCATTTGCTTGAGTAGCTGCTATTTGACAAAACTGGATTTGACATTTGTGTGACCCCTGTTTTGATATGGTACAAGATGTAAAACCGATGAAACTATTTACGGATGTAAAGCTATGATTTAAAAGACAACAAAATACACAAAACGTAACAGAAACCTATTATCAATAGTTTATTGTCAGGCACCAAGGCCCACAAGGACAAATAATTAGACGATTCATTTAAAGAAACAATAATCCAGTACATAAAATCAAAAGTCAGGATTTACATGACTCTAACTCGTGCGCATGGTCTGAGTACTTGACAGTAGCTCTTCCAGAGCATACTTGTAGTAATAACATCGGAATGACATCCGTTCAGACCACGATCAGATCAGATGTAATTATATATTACAATCATGCATGAAAGTAATTCCCAAAATAGAAAGAGCAAGACTTAACTACTGCGAAGGAAATATAATCCCGTTGAGATCACACTTTACTACACAATATTCAATTATTCCTGGCGCAACTCCGTCAATCTACAGTCGGTTACTGAGTACACAGTCAGGGTGAGCTGGGTAATCAGGTCTGTATCACCTTTGACCTTTGAACTTTATTCGACCCCGATGTTAGCGAGTCGTATCCTGCCCTTTCGTGGCTCTCACCTGTGGAATTTTATAGACGCGGTTTTTACCATACCTCTAGACAACACAGACAAGGTAAGAGTGTCAACCGCCTTATGAAGTCTTTGTGTTTGTTTTAAGAGTAGTGAATAAAACCCACTTGTCTATCTTGTTGATGTAATTTGCGCGATCGTCTGCGGATAGGTGGGGAGGGGGGCAGTGCTCTGTGCACAGACATAGGACTTTGGTATCAGGACGTTCTGTCACAGAAGGGAAACATGTTTTTTGCTCAGTTTCTTCTTCTACAATCAAATAGAAAACATAGTATTGCATCTTCACAACTACACCTTGGAATAACTTGAAATTCAGTGAGTGGTAGCTAGGTCGTTGCATAAGACACTGCATTTTGGTCATTCGTGCCATGAAAAGTCCTTGTCTTGACCAAAAATTGTTTCGATTTGCATAACAACGTCCAGACGAGTTTTGTTTACTTTTTTGGGCCTTACCCTTTGACATGTTACCTAGAATTCCTGTCGCCGCACATGCGTCCTGACTTCTGTGAAAAGGCTTATATAGATACCATTTTCGTTTTATTTATTTATTTATTTATTCATCTCAAAACATGTGGCTAGCCCCTTCAACTTATTTGAAGTTGATTTCCAAGGGGGCCAACTACATAAATAACAAAAACGAAACGTGTTATATTCAGTAAGACAACCAGAGGACAACAAACAATATATACAAATAAACCGAAGCGTCTTTACCAAGAACAGTTGTCGATGTCAACCAAAAACGTCAACGGTGGAGGTCAGAGGACAATGTGCGGAGGAGTGTTTCTTAGGGCAGCTTTAAACTGCCGTAGAGTTGGTGCATGTCTAATGTCCGCCGAAAGCGTATTGTAATATGTTGCTCCTCTGTATGCAAATGTGCGGTGGCCAGCTGTGTTTGTGTAATTGGGTTTATGGAGCAAAGAGGCTTGTCTGGTGTTATGGCTGTGTAACAGGTGGTTGTGTACAAAGGTGGTATCCAGGTATGTCGGGACAAGCCCGTTAATACATTTTAAGACAATCACACACGTGTTCCTTTCTCCGCTGCGTAAGATACTTCCAGTTGAGTCTGCTGTGTAGGTCTTGGACACTGGATCGTCGCCTCATTTGTAGGATGACCCTGGCAGCTCGATTTTGAAGAACCTGAAGTTGTCACTGCTTGGTGATGTTACAATTTTCCCAACAGTGTCACAATACTCAAGTAGTGGTAGAATCATACATCTGTATAACATACTTGTAATGTTGACAGTGAGACATGATCTTAAGCGTCTTAGCCAACCTATTCTCTGTGATACCTTGGAACAAACCATGTCAATGTGTTCGTTCTATCATTTGTTGTCCCTCAACAGAAAAAGAATGGCCAGTCCCAGCTGTGGAGGTTCTACTGAAGATCTGCGTCCCAGCTACTCGGAGAACGAGAATGGAGGTTTGTGGCCTGATCACTCTGGGAACGAGACTGGGGATTTGTGTCCTGGCTATCCTGGGAACGAGACTAAGGGAGAAAAACCCTACAAGTGTGACCAGTGTGACTTTTCTGCAGCACAGAAATCCCATTTGGATCAACATCTAACAAAACACACTGGTGAGAAACCCTACATGTGTGATGAGTGTGGGTACAGGGCAGCTCGCAAGTCTGACTTATCCATACACATAAGAACTCATACCGGAGAAAAACCCTTAAAGTGTAACCAGTGTGACTATGTGACAGCATGGAAATCCAATTTGAATCGACATCTAACAAAACACACCGGTGCAAAACCCTACATCTGTGAAGAGTGTGGGCACAGGACAGCTCACAAGTTCAACTTATCTGTACATATGAGAACCCATACAGGAGATAGGCCCTACAAGTGTGACCTGTGTGACTATTCTGCTGCACAGAAAGGCAATTTTGACTCCCACCTAGCAACACACACCGGTGAGAAACCCTACATGTGTGGGGAGTGTGGGTACAGGGCAGCTCACAAGTCTGACTTGTCCAGACATTTGAGAACTCATACTGGAGAAAAGCCATACGAGTGTGGGGAGTGTGGGTACAGGACAACACACAAGTCATATCTATCCAAACATATGCGAACTCATACTGGTGAAAAACCATATAAGTGTGACCAGTGTGACTATTCTGCAGCACTGAAATCCAATATGGACATTCATCTATTGAAACACACCGGTGAGAAACCCTACATGTGTGGGGAGTGTGGATACAGGGCAGCTCACAGGTCTGACTTAAACAGACATATGCGAACTCATACCGGAGAAAAACCCTACAAGTGTGACCAGTGTGACTATTCTGCAGCACAGAAAGGCCATTTGGACTCCCACCTAGCCAAGCACACCGGTGAGAAACCCTACATGTGTGGGGAGTGTGGGTACAGGGCAGCTCACAAGTCTGACTTGTCCAGACACATGAGAACTCATACCGGAGAAAAACCCTACAAGTGTGACCAGTGTGACTATTCTGCAGCACATAAGTCAAACCTATCCAACCATGTAAGAATCCATACAGGATACAAACCCTACATGTGTGGGGAGTGTGGGTATAGGACAGGACGCAAGTCTGACTTGTCCAGACATATGAGAACTCATACCAGAACATATCAAAACTAACGCCACAGAAAACCCTTCAAGTGTGACCCGTGCAGCTATTCTGCACCACAGAAATTCCCTTTGGATGACCATGTGAAAAAACAGCTGGAGAGAAACCCTAATGTATGAAGAATGTGTAGAAATAATGTAATTGATATATGATAGCTTAGATGATTAATAAGGGTTGTTTGTTCATACATACTTTTGGGACATGTTGCAAATCCGTTTTTGCCTCGGACCAAAGTCTTGTGCTGAATTGTCACCTCTTAGCTGGTCAAGGGTAGATATGTGTCATTGCACGCTTTACTTAAATCCTAATTAACATGGATTTAGAATATAAAAAAATGTTTTTTTTTAACATTGGTGTCACTGTGCACAATTTAATATCCAATATTAGCACTAACACACATTTAAGGTTTGACAAATATGTAACTGCAACATTAAATGGTCTACTGTTACATGAATTGTTGTATTCTATGATGTAATACAGTAAGCATCAAGTATATACAGCTGTATGTGGGGAGTTTTCTATGAGTTTTAACAGTACCCGGCTATATGATTCAAACGTGAAACAATTTGTTTCATAACAAACTCAGTATTGGAGAATGCCCGATATGCCATGCACAAATTTTGCTGAATTTTTTTTCCTTTTTTGTGTGTGTGTGTGTGTTTATATTGTACTTTTTATTCCTGAAGGCTGCCTGCAGCTGATTTCGACCGGACCCGGGTTTGGAAATTGTACCTTAGAAGAAACTGTGCATCTATAGATTCATGTTTATTTCATGACTTTCCCTTGGATCACATTACTGTCCCACTGAGGAGAATTGACCTGTCAACATATCAGATGACAGCATCAGATACCCTTTTCACTGTACGGTACCCGGCAACCAAAATTGGATTCATCCATGAAGGTTACACATTCAGGTGATAAAGTACGTCCAATAGCAGCTACTACTCAAGCAACTGGGTATGATTTTCCCATCATTTACCACAGTGGGATTGTAATATTTTCTCATTAATTATGCAAATTAGGCATAAGATTTACCTATTAGTATTCTTCCCTTTCTCAGTTACATGTCACATGTCGCAATTGTTCTATAATGGAACAGAGTGGGTTTCGACAATTTACTGATTAATTATGCAAATTATATTCTCATTTGCGTAATTAATTTGTAAGTATATGAAGTATCACTGAAGCTGGGTACATACCAAAAATCATGATCCTCCGTCAGCCCCATCTTCAGTTATTCCTCTTTAAAATCTGACACTATACCGGCCCCTGCAGTTCCAAAACAAGCCACTAGGGACTTACCCCATTTACTCTCTGCCCCAAGGGCTATCTACCACCCAAAAATAATAACCATAGCTTGTCCAAAACTTGAAAAATCAAACCCACAAAAGTTCTGCTGCAGTACTGTAACGAGCCACTAGGGTGCCCAAAATATAATCGTCATCAGGTCTCATCAAGAACTACACACATACAAAATATCAACACAATCCATTTAGGCATGCTTGGGCATGACAAAGTACGTATATACAAAATGATTCAGGAAGGTACCGGCTTAATCACGCTAGAAAGCAATAATGAAAATGTGTAAAATCAGTATAATTCCTTTTCAAGTATCCCTATATCCCCCATGTGGAGCCCCAATTAACATAACCAATCAATCATAATATTATTGACAGGTATGCATGGTTTGCAAACAAAAAACTGCAGAAAAAATTCCAAGACTGTCCCTTGTATAATGGTGCGGTCCAAAAAGTGTGCGGTTATTCTAATAACCGCACACTTTTGAGGTTACGGCCCGATAACTCATAGGAAATGGGGGCTTCTGATTGGCCAATTCCATCTGGCTATATGATAATCATGAACAACACAAGAACTAACCTTAATAAAGAAGCGATGGGGAAAATCTGATAGCGATTTTACCGTGCATTTATTGCTAGCGCAACTCCGTCAATCTGCAAGCAGCTACCGGGTAACCTGGGTAATCAGGATTGTATACACTTTGACCTTTTACCTTTATATGACCTCAGACGTGACGAGTTGGTGTGTGGTGTTTGTTTCTTTGTTCCAGTGCGAAAGACGCGGTTTTTACGACACTTTTGGACAACACGGACGAGGTAAGAGTGTCAACCGCCTTATGAAGTCTCTGTTTTAGTGTCTACTTCCTTTTGTTAAAAGAGTCGCGATTGAAAACGCCTTTATCTTGCAGATACTGCACCGTCTTCTGAGGAAGGGTGGGGAGGGGGCAGGGTTGTAGCACCCGTCCTTCAGTCCTTTGAAGGAATTTTGCAGCTGGGGACAGAAAAAATGTTTGCCCATTCTGTCCTCTGTAATGGACAAAAATCTATATGTTAAGTCAGTAAAGATATGAAAAAAATGTCTTCCTGTGTAATTTTTCACCAAAACAGATGAACAGCTTAGTCTAACAACAAAATCTACACTCAAAATGCAGGAAATTTGGTTTCAGAGGGTCTAGATTTCAAATTTTTTCAGGGGAGTATGCCCCCGGATCCCCTTTGAAACTTTATGCCTTCAGCTCGACGTCTCGTTCTTTCTGATTCAAAATCGAGGGGACTGAAAATGATGTCAGGCTGGCTACAACCCTGGGAGGGGGGCAATGCTCTGTGCACAGACGTTCCAATAACGTGTTTTACTGTATGATATGTACGACAAGGGAACACACAGACCACTTTCTGTACTACTGTGTAAGGCAGGGCAGAATGAGACACAATTTACTAAATGAAGTGGATAAAATCTATCAAGTATACAACATGCCACAGGAAGAACGAGCATAACTGCCATAAGAACCGGATATCAATGACAATGACAATGATATCATAACAAATGTGGGAAGATAATTTGGAGGAAGATTGGCAAATAGATGTACAAGGCAATTTCTATTAAACCAATCAAGCTACAGGAAGATTTGCAAAGATTGTACCTGAGAATCTACATCGTGAGATCACGTGGCAGCGGCAGCGTGTTTGGCTCAGGACCGAGAGGTCCCGAGTTGGAATCCTGCCATGTCACCGATCTTGTGCCCCTGGGAAAGGCATTTTACACGGTTTTCCTCACTTGACTCACTTAACTCAGGTTAAAATGAGTACCTAGTTTCGCTAGGGCCGTCCCTCAAATAGGACGTTACATGGATGTCCATGTTTAGGGAGAGCCACAACCCACGCATGTTAAAGAAGTTAACCCACCACACTTTTCGGAAAAGCATGCCCCGGGGTGCGATGGAGCAAATCGTTCTGTCTGGAGTTAGTGATTCACTACAAATTACCCGTTTGGAGGGCCTGGCGAACCTCTGTGTCGTATCAGTCAAACATGTCAGTAATTGCCGATTCCTCGGTAGATGGACATTATTGGAAGAACAGAACAGAAATTCAGGTAAATTCAGGAAAACAAGCTTTTTCACAGATTTCACTATGCATATGCGAGTGACATGAATCCTGGGTAATATGTCAAAGCTGAAGGCCCATAGACATGAACAGTCTCGTTGCGACCGTTATTAAGATTTGCGTGACAATACCGAACTAGTAGTGCCTGAGATAAAATGTGATTTTCCTTCTGCCATTTTTTATCCCTCAGCATAACAGAAATGGCCAATTGTGGAAGTCCTGCTGAAGATCTGTGTACAGGACATCCTGGGAACGAGACTGAAGATCTGCATCCTGGGAACAAGACTTACAATAGGGAGGACCAGACAAGTACTAAGCACGACTTTCTCAGATTGGCTGCTGCAAAACCACGTGAGTCTCCGTGGCACGAATCTTATGTCTAGATATCAGAAAAGATAAATATAGATAAATAAGATAACGCAATTCCAATGTAGAACAGCTGGATATGGCAAAATTACATTGCCTTACCTGGTTTTATATCTATGACAAAATAAGTGTTAGCAGCTACCAATAATCATTGGAGCAGCACACACATGTATAGATATGTTAGTTTCCTAAGGTTTGTTTTTAGATAACTTTGTTTTTAGATAATTTCTAATCAAACTGCATTTCGGTCAACGAAAGATGCTACTGTATGTTTTGTTTGCGATGACCTAATTGATTCATTCCTACAGCAGACATAGTCGGACAGCATTGCAGAGAAGAGCAAGCTTCATGCGCGGGAACGTTTGATGTGAAGGTTGAGAAGACTGATTCCTTGTCACCATGGTTACAAACAGAGGATCCTGACGAAACTCTACTTCAAAACAAGACAGCAGACACGGGCGGACAGCGGGACAGGGGAGGGCGAGATTCGGGTGAGGAGACGTTTTATTGGGAGGTGAAGAAAACTGGCTCGTCATCGCAGCTGGAACAGGGGAGAAACCTGCCTGTAGTCAGTACTAAAAAAACCTACATGTGTGGAGAGTGTGGATTCCAAGTACGTTATCCTAGCGACCTGCGTAGACACATGAGAACCCACACAGGGGAGAAACCCTACAAGTGTGACCAGTGTGACTATTCTGCAACACAGAAATCCTCTTTGACCAGTCATCTGGTAAAGCACACCGGTGACAAACCCTACATGTGTGACCATTGTGACTATTCTGCAGCACACAAATCCTCTTTGAACTTTCATCTTGCAAAACACACAGGTGAGAAACCCTACATGTGTGGGGAGTGTGGGTACAGGACAGCTCACAAGGCAGACCTATCGAAACATATGCGAACTCATACCGGTGAAAAACCCTACAAGTGTGACCAGTGTGACTATTCTGCTGCACGAAAAGTCTCCATTTATCCCGCCATATGAGAACTCATACCGGACAAAAAC
>NW_023365881.1:255398-257445 GCF_000003815.2 Branchiostoma floridae
GGAAAAGTGATGCCACTTTGCACAAAAATCTGTGAATTTTCGTTAATTTTAGCAAAACTAACCAAGAAAATAGGGAAGAAACACACTAAATTTCAAAAGTAGTATAGTGGAGCTAGGCTAGGAGTATAGTAGAGGGCCTCCGTTATTCCATCCTCTGGGGGAGGACTCTGGATACTATTTAATGCTATCATAGTATCTGCTTCGAGATTGATATGTGCAGGGAGTGTGGGCACAGGACAACTCCTGTAATATTTTTGCACAATTTGTCGTTTAGGTGTGCACTTCGCCTCTCATTTATGCCGAAACTATTCATGATGAAGGAAGTGCATGGGAAGGGTCTGCATGGATATAGTGGTTTAGAAGGGTTAGTCCCTATAGTTCAAGTCATTGTTGGAAGTGAAATGTAAGCATTTTTTCTATAATGTATTCTACCAACTTATTTGCTATGGGTGTAGTGAGCTTTACAAATCCACACCACAGTGAAATTCTGCTAAACGGTTGTTGATCAGGAATTCATTGATATTAGAAAATACCGCTCCCTTCTAGAGTTTAGTACCCCTTTAACAACTCATAGGTACAGGAACAGGTACAAGAACAGTAATGTAGGTAGCTATACCTGTACCTGAACAAGTTTGATCAAGCTGCAAATGTACCCAACTGTCTTTTTAGTGCTCTTTCTAGTGTATAAGAATTCAAATATTTGATTCTCAAAACAGGTCTTTTTTTTTAATTTTCTTAATCTTGAACTGGCAGGTTTTCAACATTGTCATCTGTCTGAAAAGTAGCGTTCACTTGTCTTTAAAGTTTTTGTTTGTTTACGTACAGGTTCAGGTACAGGTGACCCCTTAGTAGCCCCCTACATGCCGAAGGTTTGTGTAACGGTGCGTAGGCCTTACATGAATGTAGAATGTAGAATATAGAAACGTATTTGTTTACGATTACTATCTGAAAGTCAATATACATTAACGTTTCTATACTCTTCGTTCAGTTTTCAGAAATAAATGTTTTCATAATCAATTTCTTGTGATCGAATACTTTTGATTAATTCTACGATATTTTATATTGTAATAATAAAGGAGAGATTTCCATACTCAATTTACATACAATTGTTGGTTGACGTCACGACAGCAGCGCACTGTTCATTTCTTGACAAAGACTGGTGCCCTTCAGTCGAAAATTGGGGTGAGTCAAATTTTTGTGTTGGATATTACAGTTAAACTAGTTCAATATTGACATTTATTGATTACGCACATGAACCGGAAAGAATAAAATTCTGTAAGGCGTTATGTTAAAATTATGAAAAACAAGCACGAAAAATGCCCAACCTAAAAAAAAGGTGATAGGCAAATCTGATCGTGCGATTTTACTGTGCATTTATTCCTAGCTAGGGGTGGGTACCGGTACATAAAATTCAGGTCCGGTTCAGGTCCAGAGGATCAGGTCCAGGTTTGGACCTGAACCTGATTCAGTATGTGAGAACTTTAACCTGATTCAGTATGTGAGAACTTGTGAATGGACGATACTCAAAACAATGGTCCATTTCACTACAAAGAAATATGTTTTGTGGAGTATTCGACTCCCACTGGCGTTTTAAAATCCTACAACTTAGTACAAGGCTAACTGCCTCTGTACTATTAACTGTAAAACTTGGTAGAAATGACTATCGACTCAACTTCGCTCTTGTTATTTTCCTCGACCGGTCAACCGAATTTTTTTAGGTCCGTTTTTTCAGGAGCGATCCAATAAGAAAAGACGGTTTTGTGGCGGTACACCGTACCGGGACCCACCCCTATTCCTAGCGCAACTCCGTCAATCTGCAAGCAGCTACCGGGTTCACAATCTGAGTGACGTGGGTAATCAGGCTTGTGTGGACTTTGACCTTTCACCCTCATATGACCCCGAATAGGACGAGATACGACCTGTATCTTCTGTCCCTTTGTGTCCCAGCAATCAAGAAACGGTTTTTACGATACTTCTCGACAACACAGACGAGGTAAGAGTGTAACCGCCTTATGAGTCTCTGTTTTTAGTGTCTACGTGCATTTGT
>NW_023365881.1:259357-260258 GCF_000003815.2 Branchiostoma floridae
TCTTGGAATGGACTCTATGTGTCCAGATAAGGCAACATGGGCCAAGCCAGTATTCAGCCAATCAGATCGCCCATACGGCTATGACGTCATTTTCCCGCCAGAGCCAAGCTGAGTGTTCAACTCACTTATTTCTCTGAAGTTTGCCCTTCAATCCCCTATAACTCATTGGTATAGTCCAGTTCAGAGGTCAAACTACATCATAGGCTCCATGGACAAAGGAACATGTCTACACATGTTGTTTTCGTCAGACAAATCTCTCTGAAATCGCTCTTTCGGGGGGTAATGGCTGGTGAAACGTCAGGTACAACTTCCATTTGCACATTTTCTTCGTTATTTTACTGGTCTAACTGCAAAGTTTCTAGGCATTTTTGGTAATTTTAAGCAGGTTTCCTTGGTTGTTTACGTTGTGGAGAGTTGTCAGCGCCATTTTCTTTGGTAGCCCAGTGCCTTGAAAAAATTGTTCATGTTTTTGAAGTTGGAAGGTTTTGTGTCTAGAGTTGCCTTGCCCATATGTTTTTGTATGGAAGAATGGTCACTGGGGTGCCAGTTTTTCCGGCAAAAAACCTTTCTAGCTGCAACACGCAATGTTTTTAAGAAGAATGAATATTGTTCCTGCACTATATAGAGCCTCTGCCATCCTTCCACGTGGGTTTTAGCCATTAATATTACTGTAGAAAAAATGTTAGTGTTTTTTAAGTGGGCGATGTCATGAAATAAACCACCTTTTCATGATCGGGAGGTGGGGAGGGGGGCACGAAACTGCTGTCCAAAAAAATTATTCCCATGTTTTGGAAACGTCGTAGTGCAAAGATCAAGACACGGGTTTGTATGTAATTATAACTATTAAGTTTCAGGATTTTTGCAGCCAGAAACAAGTCGCTATTCATCCAACTTCCATGCA
>NW_023365881.1:262550-263455 GCF_000003815.2 Branchiostoma floridae
AAGAATAAGCTTTCCGAACAGATCAAAACTCACACAGCATAAAAACCTGACAGGTGTGACCAGTGCGACTATGCTTCAGCACAGAAAGCCCCTTTGGATGACCGTAATATATGAAGAATGTGTAGAAGTAATATGATTGGTATATGATATCTTAGATGATGAATAACATTTGTTTGTTCATACATGCTTTTAGGACATATTGTAATTCAGCTTTTGCCTTGGACCAAAAGTCTTCTGTTGTTCTCGCGAAGAATTGTCACCTCTAAGCTTAGGGTAGATGTGTGTCTTTGCACGCTTTACTTAAAATCTTTTTTTACGCTTGACTTAAATCCCATTTTCGATGACCACGTGAGAAAGCCAACTGGAAAGGAATCCCACATGTATGATGAGTGTTCTTCTTCTTCACATCCTGGCGGAGGATCACTTCAAGATCAAATGGACTCGGCGATGAGTGATGAGTGTAAAGCATACAAAACTTACTTGGTTGATGTAATGCATTTGGTATATGATAGCTTATATGATAACATTATTTGTCATTGGACACTTGCTTAAATCCATATTAACATGAATGTAGAATGTAAAGAATTATCATTTTTTTTACGTTTGCGTCTTTGCGCACTATTTGATATCCAGTATGAGCACTAACTCACGTTATAAATATATACATGTATTAAACTTTGGACTAATACTGAATTAATAGTGTATTCACTATTAAGTGGTCTACTGTTACATGAATTGTTGTATTTTATGATGTAATGCAGTAAGCAATAAGTATGTGCAGCTGTATGTGCAGCTGTATATCTCATATCCCTTCATATGAGAACTCATACTGGTGAAAACCCTACAAGTGTGACCTGTGCGACTATTCGGCGGTACAGAAATCCGCTTTTAACCGACATCACCTA